>NW_027367703.1:0-55655 GCF_046119375.1 Phyllobates terribilis
TAACCCCCTATAAGTCAAAGATTCCAAGGCAAATCAAGCATTTTTGGAAGAGGGGCCGGCTACTCGGGCCGATACTCGGCCGTGTAACGGGCCGAGTAGGTCTCTGGTGGCTCTAGTGGGGTTACTCGGGCGGATACTCGGCCGAGTCACAGGTCGAGTATCCCTCTGTTGCTCCCTGTGGTGGCTGGCTACGTGGGCGGGTACTCGGCCGAGTAACAGGCCGAGTATCCCTCTGAGTTCCGCTCCTCATCTTCACTTCACGATGGCTTGTCTCGTCCTTCCTTTGGCCCCTTCTTTTCTTGGTTCCTTCCTTGCTAATCTCCTTGTTCAATCACCTTTCCGCGCATGCTCATGATCTCCAATAGAATGCCTCCAAATCACCTGTAATCATCCAATAAAAGAGTAGATACCGACTCTACGATGAAAACTAAGAAAATAAGATAAAACAAGACTAGAAAGACACAAAACGACTCTACTAAGACGAAATAAACATGATCTAAACTAGACTAAATTGCATGCTATAATATTCCCCCAAGCTTGAACCTTGCTTCTCCCAAGAAAGCACATGTCAACGAATCCAAGTAATATACAAAAGAGGTATCTATCCGAGTGACATATGATTGATAACAACGAAAGATCAAACAGAAAACAAATCCCTTCCTAGCATGCTTCTCAATAAATGACAAGAATATATTAGTTCCCTAACTCTAGATCTCACCGGATTAATAGAACATGTCACTCTCACTCATATATGTAGGTATGTGTTTCACTCAATGTTATAACTCAACTTTGAATATTAACTACCATAAGCTTGCAACCAAATCTAGATCTCCTTGCTAGGTAGAATGCAAAACACAATCAGGAGATATACAAGGGGTTGTAATGGGGCCAAGGTACTCTATAAGGCATGGATGAAATTTTTGGCCATGTGGTGCAAAATCTAGGAGATATGAACTTCATATGAAAACAACACCAACTCAATTGATATTACAATAAGCACAAATACACAACCCAACCCAAGATCTATCAAATTGTTTATTTGTTTCTCCTTTTCTTCTCTTTCACTTATTTCCTCTTTTTTCATCTCTTCTTTTTGTATTTTCTTTCTTACTTTGTGACGAAAAAGAAGGGAGCAAATTGGATATAAACAACAAGATAACGCTCTATAATCAAACATCGTTAACCACCCCATCATCTTACCATCCCCCCAAGCTTGTCTCACAACCACACCAAGTAAATAGAAGTTCAATCCCCTAGATAGGTAGGATATAAATATAAGCTCGGATTACTTTTGTGGGGCTAACAAAGAAAGGCTATAAGGCTCAAAGGGCTACAAGAGAAGGATATCATCAAGGGTAGTCAAGGATAATATGGGCTCATAAAAATATAATGTCTCAATCAAATGTGATGCATTTTTAGTCCTATATGCAGTCTCAAAGAGATTTAGAAGCAAGTTCTAGAGATAACAAACAAAGAGAGTTCACTCATTAGAAATAAGAGGACTTTGCAAATGTAGTCCAAAAAAGGCAAACAAGCTCACTAGGACAATTATCTAGAGTTTCGGTTCTAATGTATCTTAATCAAAATCCACATGCTCAGGTCAATGTCAAAAGTGTGATCAATCATACCATCATCATAATGCAATTGTAATATTAACAACTAAAGCATATTAAAAGGATTCACAGTCAATGCACCATTATAAGAACTCACAAAGGAACATGTAGGGGAAACGTGATAACCACACAAAAACAAAAAAAACAAACGAAAAATGAAATTCTAAACAACCTACAGAAAATAGTCCCCTCCCCCAAGCTTAAAACAAACATTGTCCCCAATGTATAATTAAAGAGCAAAAGGAAGAGAAGTACTCACAATGAACTACTTTTGTGAAGGTGGTTTAGGAGGAGGTCGACCCTTGAGAGAAAATCTCCCCTCATTAGGTAGACGGAGAAGATGGCCACTATCCCCCAGATCAAGATCCTCCTTCAACCTCAAATTGGATGGAAGAGTCTTCAACTTCACTTTTGGTGCCTCTTGAGTCTCCTCCATGGGGGAGACGTCTTCACTAGATAGGGTCTCAAATACGGTCTCATGCACCTCATTACTAGATTCAAATTCTAAGAGCACATCAGCAAGTAGCTCTAGATTGTCAGCATCGGTCACACCCTCAGTCAAGCAATACTCCAACGGATCATCAATCAAAATGGCCATCAACGATTCTTGAGTTGCTTTTTCAACCACATCCAAGCTATAAACATCATCCTCAAAAGCAGGCTGCTTCACAACCTTAGGAAGGTTGAATTCCATTTTCTCTTCCCCAATATTGCAGGAGAGAACACCCTGCTTCACATCGATAAAGGCACCCGCGGTAGCTAGGAAGGGTCGTCCCACTATTATTGGAATAGGAGAATCAGCGGGAATGTCTAGGACAATGAAATCAATCGGGATGTAGAACTTGCCGATCTGGATAGGAATGTCCTCCAAAATACCAACCGGGCTTGTTGTAGATCTATCATCCATGAGTAAGGTCATCTTCACCGGTCTAGGTTCTCCTAAATCAAGCTTCTTGCATATGGATAGAGGAATGATGCTCACACTAGCACCCAAATCACATAAAGCCTAGTAGGTACTCCTCCCTATCATCATAGGAACACTAAAGCTGCCCGGATCTCCAAGATTAGGGGGCAACTTGTTTTGGATGATAGCGCTACATTCTTGGTTCAAAGCAATGGTGTGGTAGTCATCAAGGTTCCTCTTGTTCGATAGAATCTCCTTCAAGAACTTCACATAGGTAGGAATTTGCTTGAGAGCTTCGGTGAAGGGAATGTTGATGCAAAGTTTCTTCAACACCTCCACAAATTTGCCAAATTGGTGATCTAGCTGAGCTTGAGCTCTCCTTTGTGGGAAAGGAAGAGGAGGCTTGAATGGTGGTGGTGGAACATACTTGGGCACATCCTTTTGCTCTTTCTCTTGGACCACAACCTCTTCGGAGTCTTCAATAGTTACTCCCTTCTGCTTAAGATCCACCACCTTAGGATCCTCAAGTTGTCGCCCACTCCTCAAGGACACATCATTGATTTGCCCTTTTGGATTGGCCTCGGTTTGGCCCGGAAGGTGGCCTTGGGGTCTAGGAACATTCTTTGCATATTGAGCATGCAAACTATCATGGCCCTCAAACTTCTTGTTAATGTTCTGAAGCTCCTTCATTATCGGTTGAAGAGTAGACTCATCAGATGGTTGAGAACGCTCTTGGTTTTGAGGTGGAGGGGGGCGTTGTTGGAAACCCGGAGGTTGTCTAGGAGCATCATGATTCCCCCCCCCCCCCCAAGCTTGGTTTTGATTCCTCCAACCAGAGTTATAGGAATTTGAGTATTGATCATTCCTAGGACCCCGATTGAAGTTGTTCATGTAATTGGCCTCCCCTTGTGCTTCACCTTGAGCGCTAAACTGTTGGCATGATGAAACGGTATGGTCACCCTCTCCACAAAACTGACAAACCACACTAGACGTATCTCGAGAGGATGATCCGGCCCCATTCGCTTTAGATTTTTGAATTGCCAAAGTCAACCTCTTGATCTCTTGCTGCATAGCATCTATCTGAGCTTGTTGGTAAGTTTCATCATTCACCTCATACATCCCAGCCGCTTTCTTAGGATGTGACCGAGCATCATTATAATAATGAGAATGTTGTGCGGTATCTTCGATCAAATTCCATGCTTCCTCAACATCCATTGACATTATTCTACCTCCAACTGAAGCATCAATAATGAGTCTGGTAGAACTGTCAACTGCATTGTAGAAGACGTGTAGAAAAGTCCACTTCTCTTGCCCGTGATGAGGGCACAACATCAATAATTCCTTGAACCTTTCCCATCCTTCATATAGAGATTCAACATCTTTCATCTGGAAGGCTAAAATCTGATTTCTCATCTCAGCTATCTTCTTAGGAGGGAAATATTTGGTGAGAAAAGCACTGGCTAACTTATCCCAAGTGGTAACGGAGCCAAGAGGTATAGCATTATACCAAGCCTTTGCTCTATCTCGTAGAGAGAACGAGAATGTGCGCAAGAAGAGTGCATCTTGACTCACTTCGTGGATCTTCATAGTATCCATAAGCTCGGTGAAAGTGGCCAAATGTAGGTGCGGATTCTCGGACGACAAACCCCCAAACTAATTTTGTTGTACCATGTTGATCAATGAAGGTTTGAGCTCGAAGTTACAAGCGGTTACGGGAGGTCGAACCACACCAGAAACTTGCCCTCGGTGATTAGGTGTCACATAGTCACCTAAAGTCATACGTGGTTGAATTAGGGCGTTATTCGGAGGATCTCCATTGCCTTCTTGAGCCATCTCTTGTTCAATTAGATCACGTTGTTGTCTTCTTCTCAAGTGAAAAGCACGTTCGCGTTCGGGATCAAAGTCGTTGAGATTATTAGTGCTTAAGGCTCTTCGCATGAGAGGATAACAAACCTGAGATCAAAGACAAGAGAAAAGGAACAAATAACACAGGAGACTTAGTCGAACCAGTTGTAGGATACAACTAATACTAGCAAATGTCCCCGGCAACGGCGCCAAATACTTGATAGGGCTAAACCTACCCACAAGCGTATGGGATCAATTGTAGCTTTTCAAGTGTCGTTCCCACGAGGACAAAGTAGTATCTTTTGCAACCAAACTAGTAAGCTAAGTCGTAATAAGGGAATTTGGTAATTATGCTACAAAAACTAGGAAAACTCAACTTCGGAAAAATATATGGATGGGAAATATCTAGGATCAAGGATCACCGCAACAACTCCTTGTTAGATTACAAGATGTGTTTATCAAAGATTCGCATGGACTCGTTTGATGGTAAGCAATCTAATGTATCTACCAATTCCTTTCAGACAAAAGTAGACATATCTAAACTCCAACCAACAATCACTTTCGTGCAAGGTTAATCAAGCAAAGACTAATAGGCGCTTAGAAACTAGAACTAGACCGGGTTAACATCCACTTTCGTGCTCAATTAAAACCTAGGTTTCTATATTTACTTATATCTCCACAAGAATAAACAAGTTTATTCGGGTTCAATTCTAGGAAATCTAACACAAACAATCTCCTTTCAGTTTCATGCCGTGTCTAATTGAAATCTATAGGTATCTCCTTTCAGACTCAACCTAATAGAAATTTTAATTGATAATCTCAACCTCAATAAGAACCCTAGAATTAAATCAAACAAGATTCCATGCTTTCAAAGACAAACACAAGAAGATAATCTATCAATTCATTGTTGGGATCACCCCAATCCTAAAACAATGGATCTAGCTATGCATAATGAGATAATCAATCAAAAACTTCATAAGAATAAAGAGATTCATAAATCTAGAAGAGAATAAGAGATATACTTGTTTCGATGTAGAACTTAGAACACCAATTCTTGAAAAGCCTTCAACAATCTTCACAAAATAGCAAAAACTAGGTCTTAAAATTAAAAATAGAGAGATATAGAGGGATGATGGATGGATCGATCCTAAACAAGCTCTCAAAACCCCCTTTTATTCTACTCTAAATGTCCTCCCCAAAAGTAACCCCCTAGAAATCAAAGAGTTCAAAGAGTAACCCCCTAGAAGTCAAAGAGTTCAAAGAGTAACCCCTAGAAGTCAAAGAGTCCAATGCAAATCAAGCATTTTCGGAAGAGGGGCCGGCTACTCGGGCCGATACTCGGCCGTGTAACGGGCTGAGTAGGTCTCTGGTGGCTCTGGTGGGGTTACTCGGGTGGATACTCGGCCGAGTCACAAGCCGAGTATCCCTCTGTTGCTCCCTATGGTGGCTGGCTACGTGGGCGGGTACTCGGCTGAGTGTCCCTCTGAGTTCCGCTCCTCATCTTCACTTCACAATGGCTTGTCTCGTCCTTCCTTTGGCCCCTTCTTTGCTTGGTTCCTTCCTTGCTAATCTCCTTGTTCGATCACCTTTCTGCGCATGCTCATGATCTCCAATAGAATGCCTCCAAATCACCTGTAATCATCCAACAAAAGAGTTGATACCGACTCTACGAAGAAAACTAAGAAAATAAGATAAAACAAGACTATAAAGACACAAAACGACTCTACTAAGACGAAATAAACATGACCTAAACTAGACTAAAATGCATGCTATCAGATAAATAATGCGAATAGAACCATCATGATTGGATCACATAAAATCACTCCATACTTGAACCTTTCCTCGTCCCAAGTAAGCTAAAATAACTCATTCTCTAGTCATCAAAATACCAAATATCTCAGCAATTACAAGAAACTATAACTCAAAATATCTCAAATCTAATCTATAAATTTTCTACACAAATCATGTTGGTTCTTTTGGCTTCTTGTTCTTCAATAGCCTCTCGGGAAAGTGACCAGGGAAGTGATCAAGTGACAACGATAACCGGATAATGATTTGAATCACGTAAACGCTTTCCGAAATCAATATTTCGCCCCTTACAAGCCTTAGGGAGTCCACGAAATTTGAAGTGGGATAAGACAAAACCAAACCGATTCAATTCAAGGCTTTTGATTTGAATCGAACAATAGAGACAAGTATTTTGGAGTTTCGACGGTTGTATATGGCTTAGATCTTCGATCAACCTCGACCACTATGTCCTAGAACCCTTTATATAGGATTTAGGAAGCTCCCACGTTCAGATATGGACGACACATGACAGTTATGGCAGTTACCAAAACGGTTACAACTGCCTTCCATGACAGTTACTTCGTCAGGGAACTGACCTTGGCAGTTACCGACGGTTACACACTTATTGTCACACGTTTTGGTGTATACAACTGACCACTCATGACAGTTATGGCAGTTACCAAAACGGTTACAACTGCTTTCCCTGACGGTTACCTTGTCAAGAAATTGTCCATTTCGGTTACCGGAGGTTACCGGCGGTTACCGACGGTTACCCACGTCGTGGTACACGTGTTGGTGGTTATAACTGACCACTCACACGCACGTTATCAATTGAGCACGTAGTTTGACCAATTCAAACATTCTTCCATCGCAGGGTCGCTTCCCTCGCTGGGTCTCTTCCCTCGCTGGGTCGCTTCCCTCCCTGAGTCACTTCCCTCAGAGGGATTTGAACGTGTTAACCTTACATGTTGTCATCCGAGACTCGAGTTTGTTTACACAAGTGTGTAATCCACACCTTCTAACTTATTCTATAACAAAATGAGCTCCCATAGTGTTGTATGAATCCCGATCACACTAAATGGCATTGTTCTTTACATATAACAATCATGATAACACTAAAATTATAAACATTCCTCCCCCATTTTAGTGTAATCCTTGATTCACAAAATTAAAAGTCTTACTCCCAAACTCACGCATACACGAAAATGTCACATGGATTGAATTTCTGCTTAGTGTAATTACACATTCAAAATACCCTTGAAATCATGGTGTCACAAAGATTGAACCAATCAACCGCTCTTGGGTACCTCAAGATAACACACACATGCGTTAATATACCTCTCTAAAGTCTACCTTGACTCTTTTATGGCCCTGAGTCCATATCCATTCATAAGCGTATTTGAAGTCAACCCAAACTTCATGAAGATGTCAAACTTCACACTCACATAGGCAGATCCTTTACGGGTAAGCGTACCCATATCGTGCACCTACAATTGCACTTTTTCAAAGAACCTATTAAGAAGACTCCGTCTTCAACCTCCACCATGTAGGTACTATGCACACACTTGGGGATCAAACTTTTGTGCCTTTTCAGTTTCTAGGTGTGGACTTTCCACATTGAATTCTGTCCCTAACGTTAGTTAGGTAGGAATTGGGTGTCCCACCACTAGAAAGCTATCCAGGTCTTAATCCCATCCTCTTAGCTGACTTGGAGACCAAATCTCTCCTTAAACCCTTCGTCAAGTGGTCAGCTAGATTTTGTTGAGACCTAACAAAATCAACCGAGATCACCCCATGCGTAATGAGCTCTCTTACCGCACTATGCCTCACGCCCAAATGGCGTGATTTCCCATTATACACATGGCTATATGCCTTAGCCAAAGTTGCAGCGCTATCACAATGGATTGATATGGGTGAAACTGGTTTTTCCCACAATGGAATCTCATATACAAGGTAACGTAACCATTCCGCTTCCTTACCGGCAGCAGCTAACGCTACAAATTCTGATTCCATCGTTGAACTTGTGATGCAAGTTTGTTTCTTGGAGGCACAAGAAATGGCACCACCACCAAGTAGAAATACCCATCCACTTGTAGAGGAATGATCCTCTTCATTTGCTATCCAACTTGCATTTGAATACCCCTCAAATACCTGAGGGAAGCCATCATACGCTAGACCTAAGTTCATAGTTCCCTTAAGGTATCGATGTACCCTATAGACCGCTTGCTAATGATGCACACTAGGATTACTAGTATATCGACTAAGCTTACCGACTGCAAAAGCAATGTCAGGTCTAGTACTTGTCATGGCATACATCAAGCACCCGATAACACTTGAGTACTCTAGTTGTGACAGGGTCTCTTCCCTGTTGGGAAACAAACGTGCAGAGGGATCAAACAGAGTGTTCGTAAGAGTACACTCATGATAATTGAACTTATTCAACACTTTCTCAATGTAATGAGATTTTGTTAGCATTATCCTTCCCTCTTCCCGTTTTATCCTAATTCCAAGGATAACATCGGCCTCCCCCATGTCTTTCATGGAGAATTGTGATGAAAAAATTTCTTTTGCAAGATTTACTTGCTCTTGATCTGTACCAAAGATCAACATGTCATCTACATATAGACAAATTATAACTCCATTTTTAGAATCGTCAAATTTGCTATATAAACACTTGTCCGATTGGTTTATCACAAAGCCATTAGACACCAAAACCTCATCAAACTTTTGATGCCATTGCTTAGGTGCTTGCTTCAGCCCATACAAGGACTTGATCAACTTACACACCTTAAGTTCTTGTCCGGGTATAACATACCCTTCAGGTTATTTTATGTAAACTTCCTCCTCTAAATCCCCATTAAGGAACGCTGTTTTCACGTCCATTTGGTGTATAATTATCCTGTTGATAGCAGTTAAGGCAATCAACAATCTAATGATGGATATTCGAGCTACTGGGGCATATGTATCAAAGTAGTCGGTCCCATACTTTTATCTAAAGCCTTGAACCACCAATCTGGCCTTAAACTTATCTATGGTTCCGTCAACTTTCATCTTCTTCTTGAAGATCCACATACTTCCCAATGGTTGACAACCAGGGGGAAGATCAGCCAATACCCAGGTGTGGTTACCCATGATGGAATCCATCTCATCATTTATGGCTTCCTTCCAAAAAGACACATCTTGTGACTTCATTGCCTCAAAAAATGTCTTAGGGTCATCCTCAATATTATAACAATATAAATAATGAGAATCAATCTCATCTCTTGTTCCTTCAACCAAGTAAACATGGAAATCAGGTCCAAATGATTTACACTTCCTTACTCACTTACCCGTTCTGATTTCTGTAATCCGTTCCCTATGAGGTACAAGTACCTCTGGAGGTACACATCCCCCTTGATCTGAACTCGATCCAGGAACCAAATCCTTGGGTATAGGTATTGAGGAAAACCTTCTTTCATCAATGAGGGCATCACGTGACTCTATAATGGTGTGAACCGATATAGATTTGTTAGGTTCAATAACATAGAACCTATACGCACTGGAATGTTCGGCATATCCAATAAATATACATTCAATACCCTTTTCACCCAAAGTCTTATGCGTAGGTTCTGGTAGCCTTACTACTGCACTACAACCCCAAACCCGAATGAAGTTCAGATTCAAAGTCCTTTTGAACCAAAGTTCATATGGAGTAGCTTTGTTCCTTGAGTTAGGAACTCTATTTAGCAAGTAACATGCTGTAAGCATAGCTTCTCCCCAAAATCCATCATTCAACCCCGAGTAGGATAACATGGAGTTAACCATTTCCTTTAGTACTCGATTTTTCCTCTCCGTCACACCATTTTGTTAGGGTGTATAGGGAGTCGTGGTTTCATGAATGATACCAACTGATTGGAAGTAATTCGGGTCAAAGTATTCACCCCCTCTATCAGTACGCAACCTTTTGATTAGGGTTTCCTTTTGAGGTTCAACTTCATTCTTGTAAATTTTAAATTTACCAAGGGCTTCATCTTTAGAATGCAATAAAAACACATAGAAATAACGTGAATAATCATCAATGTATGTCACCACATATTTCTTATTTCCTAAGGATGGAGAAGCATTAAAATCACACAAGTCACTATGAATCAATTCAAGCATGGAAGAGTCCCTTAATACGCTAGGGAAAGGATGTCTAGTGATCTTTGTAAGGATGCATGTTTTACACTTGTTTATACTCATATCAAAAGATGGTATTAAATCACATTTAGACATATCATGCAAACGTTTATAATAAACATGTGCGTGACGTGCATGCCAAAGTGAAGAAACTGAATTTTCAGAGGAGTCGCTTCCCTCAGCAGGGGCGCTTCCCTCAGAGGGAACCGAATCTTGTGAACAAGTCATGTAAACGGAATTTTTTTTACTAATACTGAGTTTAAACATGCCATTACAAACATAACCAATGCCAAAGAACACACCACACTTGGATAAGATGTACTTATCGGCTTCATACACTTGCCGAAAGCCGAACTTGTTAAGGATTGTTCCGGAAACTAAATTCTTTCTAATTCTGGGTACAAACAACACATTACTAAGAACTAAAGTCTTCCCAAATGAGAACTTTAATTCCACTTGGCCTTTTCCTAGTACCGGGACAGTTGACTCATCTCCCATGTGGAGTACACGTCCTTGCACAGGAACGAATGTCTTGAATATGCTTTTGTCCCTACTCACGTGGACATTAGCACCTGAGTCAACCCACCGTGCAACCTCATCATCATGCACATCAAATGTCTCAGAAATATAAGAAACATAATCCAATACCGGATCTGTAACTGACCAAGGGAAGTGACCCTCTCCAGAAAATGTCACTTTCTAACCTTGATGATATGTCTGCCCGTGGTCATTGGACCCTTGAGCAGAATGGTTTGGAGCATGTCCAATTTTCCCCTTTGTACCACAACAATCTCGTTTGAAATGTCATAGATTCCCACAATTCCAACATCCCTTCCCCTGAGGGTAATCGTTCCCTTTGGGGTAAGCTTTCCCTTTAGGGAAACATTTCTTGTTGGGACCATTTTGCTTGTTGTTTAACGACCTTTCCTTGCCTTTGTTCCTGTTCTCATACTGAGAACCTTCTTCCATCATATTGATGGTGGAAGAAACATGAGTTTCCTTCTCATTACCCTTCTCTTGCGCACGAATGTTTTCTTCGATACGCAAATGGCTTCCAAGTTCCACAAGAGAGATATTTTCCTTCTTGTTCTTCAACGTATTCTTGAACTCTTTCCAGGAAGGTGGTAACTTCCCAATGATGGTAGACACGGCTATGCGTTCGTCCATCTTCATACCATGTTGAGTAAATTGCCCTAAAATACGTTGAATCTCATGGTATTTTTCCATCACAGGCCGAGCATCAACCATTTATAATTGTTGAAATTGCTCACAAGGAACTTTTCGCTAGAAGCGTCCTCGGCCATGTACTTGAACTCCAAAGTTCCTTAGATGATTCGACATTTTGATACACATCAAAGAGAGAGTCAGACATACCATTCAAGATGTGACCACGACATATGTAATCATCGTTCTCCCACTTGCTCCTTCGTCTCAAAGCATCCAGCGGTCCATCATCCGCAACCTCGGGAATAGGAGTGGAAAGAACATACACCACCTTCTAGGAAGTCAAGATGAAATGCATCTTCTCCTGCCAACGTCGAAAGTCTGTACCTTCAAACTTGTCAAGCTTCTGAAACTTCATTGTCAAATCACTCACGGTTGCCATTGATCACCAGAATATTGATTTCGATTGTTGGTTCTTTGGGCTTCTTGGTCTTCAACAACCTCTAGGGAAAGTGACCAGGGAAGTGATCAAGTGACAACGATAACCGGATAATGATTTGAATCACGTAAACGCTTTCCGAAATCAATATTTCGCCCCTTACAAGCCTTAGGGAGTCCACGAAATTTGAAGTGGGATAAGACAAAACCAAACCGATTTAATTCAAGGCTTCTGATTTGAATCGAACAATAGAGACAAGTATTTTGGAGTGTCGACGGTCGTATATGGCTTAGATGTTCGATCAACCTCGACCACTTTGTCCTAGAACCCTTTATATAGGATTTAGGAAGCTCCCACGTTCAGATATGGACGTTACATAATGGTTATGGCAGTTACCAAAACGGTTACAACTACCTTCCCTGACAGTTACTTCGTCAGGGAACTGACCTTGGCAGTTACCGACAGTTACCGACGGTTACACACTTATTGGCACACGTTCTGGTGTATACAACTGACCACTCATGACAGTTATGGCAGTTACCAAAACGGTTTCAACTGCCTTCCCTAACGGTTACCTTGTCAAGAAACTGTCCATGTCGGTTACCGGCGGTTAGTGACTGTTACCCACATTGTGGTACACGTGTTGGTGGTTACAACTGACCACTCATACGCACGTTCTCAATTGAGCACGTGGTTTGACCAATTCAAACATTCTTCCCTCACAGGGTCGCTTCCCTCGCTGGGTCGCTTCCCTCGCAGAGTCACTTCCCTCAGAGGGGTTTGAACGTGCTAACCTTACATGTTGTCATCCGAGACTCGAGTTTGTTTACACAAGTGTGTACTCCACACCCCCTAACTTATGCTATAACAAAATGAGCTCCCATAGTGTCGTATTAATCCCGATTACACTAAATGGCATTGTTCTTTATATATAACAATCATGATAACACTAAAATTATCAACAAATCGAAATAAGAGATCTGTGAGAATAACAACAAAACACCAACACAAACCTCAACTCCAATGCTCACGAGTAGCTAATCTGAACTTCTTATATCATCTTTTCTTTTGTCTCTTAGCCAAAATGAAGAAACCTATATACCACTCTTTTTTCTTTCTCTTATTTTGCCTAGGCTCCATTTTCGTATTTCACCTAGTCACTCCTCTTTTTTTATAATGGCTCACATAATATCATATATCTCATAACTTTATATTGCATCAATCTATACCGGTCCAAGTTATTTGCTTAATGCATGAATAACCATTCCAGGAAATTTTTTGCCTTTTTCTTTTTGTGGCTTTTTGAATTTGTATTTTTTTGGTTTTTTTAAATTTTTTTTTTCAAAATAATGCAATGTTACAGACATAATAGATAAAATTGTAACAAAAATATAGTGTTTTGTGAATTAAAAATGTTGACTCAACAAAACTACGAAAAATCTTGTGAATTATATACAATGATGAATTATGTATCCTCATACTTAAATTTGTATTGTCCTTAATGTAGATCTTAGACACAAAAGAAAAGAGATGGGAAAAGAAATAAAACATTCATAAAAACGGTTTAAGAAGAAGACAGGTAACTTGAGTGAAAAAAATTATCGTAGAAAAGACCAAAACAAACTATGTAGCACCGGAATGGTGGGCACGTGGCGCGGCTTTAAACGCACGGGTCACCGTCGAGCTTCAGTTAAGATTTAATCTTCGGTAGTCAGGGAAAACATGCTCAGTATGAAATTATTCACTCTCTCGAACTGGTGATTTGTGGGTCATGGCGTGGCACCGAGATCTTTTCTAAAGAACCTATATACAATGACATGGAAAAGAACATATGGTAGGGCGTCGTCTTTATTAGAAATGGTTTTACCAAATGGAGGTGACGACATTGGGTATGAAAAATGAAACGGAATGATGGTGAAAGTCTCGGCGAAACAAAAAATGACATATTGTTGTACCTCTAGGCTTCTTTCTATTTTTATTTTATTTTTAAAAAATTAAAAAAGTTCTCTTTTTTTTTTGGATACCATTTCTCTTTTCTTTTGTATTTTTCCTTTTTATATTTTTCTGCTCTCTTGAAAAGTTATGGATAAGCACCACCCACTATGGGATGGAGGGTTGACTTTGCGAGAACTCAGAACGTCTTCTTCTACCTGCAAGTTAGTCTATATATCGAAACAAAGAAGGTAAAATGATCGTAGCTAATTTTCTATCTTAAACTGCTCTAAAAATGATTTTAACATTTCACGGGTTGTCTTCTGGTCATCCCTGTATTTGTATACATCTTCCCGAGGAGCTCGAAAAAGAAGTATTGACTGCGTATAAGAAACTGCCATCATCAGGGACAAGATCACATACGTAAATCACAACCCTATCCCCATTGATTTGTACAGTTACTCTACCTATCATAATTGGAGAACTAGGATAGCTAGGAGTATCTAGAACATAGAAGTCCTCAACGAAAGTGAGTCTATTCACCTTTACCAATACATCTTCTGCCATACCTAACGGGAGCACCGTAGTACCATCCTCTAGGTGAACTCGAAGGCATGTACTCAATAAACGCGGTAAACCCATAGAGTCATATAATAAGGCAAGAATGTCACTGATTAAAACACCCGGATCTAATATGACTGCATTCATTTTCTTTGAACCAATAGTACAATGAATAAAGAATATACTTGGAATCTCGTACGTGGTTGGAAGCTCCCTCTGTAATCGCTCAGTCAATGTTGTGACTCTCTTGAATTCTTCTTCACCCATGTTCTAGATTTCTTCTATCCCAATATTGTGAAAAGGTCTATCTAGTATTCTAAAAACTGGAGAGAAGACACGAGTCGCGGAAAGCTCAAAATGATCCTCGACAGAAATATCTAGATTAGCGAGCTATTGGTCGCTTGAACTCTTGGGAATATATGATGGATGGGCACTTGTGGCGTCATGGCCGCGGGTTGCGGTTTTATTGACACGGGGCGTGTCCTTTCCATTCGCTCAAACTTCTCACACATGCTTTGTACGTGAACATCATCACCTCCTCGGTATCTCTCTGAATATTGGTCACGGGCACGACATTAAATAGCATGGGGTGAAAACTTAATGGCACGTGGCTCGACATTATGGTGCGAGGCGTGTCTTTACTGGCGCGGTTGCAACTTTTATTCTTTTCCTGATTGTGCATAGTTCGACATCCTTCTTTTCCAGATTATCCCGAACTTCGTGGTAGTATTCTCTAGGAAGGGGAACATATTCGTCTCTCGCGACTTTTATATCGGCACATAAAGCGTCAATCTTGGCATTTAGGATATCTTTTTTCCTCCTTCAAAGCTGCATAATCTGTTGTGTTTGTTGATTAATCAATGCGTCGACTCCGTGAATAATGTCTCTAGTCGGGATTTGTGAAATTTTGCGATCTGCTCTTGAAGCACCAGAGTCATGTCTGTATCCAACAATGACTCTCTCGGCTTGTATGGTGTGGTCGGCTGGGACAACTTTCTCTTCCTCTTGGTCTTATTGCTTTCCCACCATTGATTTCTTAGAGCTATATCCTTGTAATAGCCGTATGAATTATGTTATCTCAACTAAATGATCATCCTAGAAAAGAAATACAAAGAAATTGACTTTATAATCAAGAGAAAGATAAATAATAGTAATGGAATTAAAGACTGGTAGAGAGTTACTGACAAAAACCAAACTTGTATAAACTTCAATGTAGGATGAAAAAATGAGAAATTAGCTCATTATCGAGATTCTAAGAAAAACTCTAAATATGTCTAATTAAAGGAACACAAATTGATTGATCTTGACTTAATAGGAGGAACGCTCCTTATATAGGATATCAAACCTACTCAATCTCCCACTAATAACATAAAATAAACAAAACTATACCTAATTAATCTAATAACTGAAAACGGGAAAACTAATAAGTAATTCGGAAATTTTATGGTGAATAAAGAATTCTGAATCAATCTTCTAACCACCCAACAACAGGGCGTGACAGATAAGACACATGTCACAGTTGGGTGAAATATTCTCATCTTCTCCTCTCCAAATCTTCTATCTTCTTTATCCACTTAAATACGCCTTCTTTTAAAGATATTCATCGATGCGGGTCGTGGCTACCTTTCTGTACTCTAGATGCTACTTCCATCATTGTGTTGTCTAGAGACTTGTACTTTATCTTCAGAAACACCTCAATACAGCTCAAGTCTTGTAACTTTAGTCTTCATCTTCAATTTCAACATTGGAGTTCTCTCGGAAACATCTAGAAATCCTCAAATACACGTTACTTGTCCAGAGATCGGATCATACAAGTCCAATAAAATATCTCCAAATTTCTATAAATGTACTAGATAATGGGAATAGAATCATTATGATTGGCTCACATCAAATCATCACATACTTAAACCTTTACTCGTCCTGAGTAAACTAAAAGAAAATCACTATCTAGTCATTATAAAACCAAAGGTCTCATTACGTACAAGAACATATGACTGATATCATCTCACAACTAATCAATAAATTATCAACAACAACAAACTAAGAACAATGTGAGAGTAACAAGAAAACACTAACCCAAAAATGAACTTCAATGCTCACGAGTAGATAATTATAAACTCCTTATAACGTCTCTTCTTATATCACCTTCGGCAAAATAAAGAAACATGTAGATCACTCTTTCTTCTTTCTCTCATTTTACCTAGGCTTCTTTTTTCATGATTGAACTAGCCACCCTTCTTCCTTTATAATGGGCTCACATAATCTCACATCTCTGATAAACTCATATTGCACTAGTCTATAACGGTCCAAGTTACGTGCTTATTGCTTGAATAATCATCCCAGGATTGATTGCCTTTTTCTTTTTTTGGATTTTTTTGGGTTTTTTGTTAACTTTTTTTAAAATAATGAAATATTTACGCACTCAATAGACAAAACTGTAGAAAAATTAAACTGTTCTACGATTTCAAAATGTTGACTCAATAAAACTACGAAAAATCTAGTGAATTATTTACAATAATGAACTATCTCCTCTCATTAAATTCTACATTGTCCTCATTGTAGAACCATCATGATTGGAGTTCATCTTGTACTTCATATTTAGAAACACCTCAATTCAGCTTAGTTGTTTTAAATTCATTCTTCATCTTCAACTTCAACATTGGAGTTCTCCCAAAAACATGTAAAAATTCTCAAATACACATTACTCCACTCCCGAACCCAAATCATACCACTTCAATAAAACATCTCTAAATTGTTATGAATGTGTACTAAATAATGTGAATAGAACCATCATGATTGACTCACATCATAAGACTTGGTATGAACGATTTAATACTGATTTTTCATGATCTAATAATTAGTATTCATGACCTCAAACTTTTTAGCCATAATCCAAGACTGGTTTCTCATGATCTAAGAAATGTTGTTCACGGTCGACGATTTGTTATTCATGATCTTAGACTTGTTTTTCTTGATTTAATAGTTGATATGAATGATATTTCTTGTTCATTTTATAAGATTAATATATTTTACTAGTTTCATATTAACACAAATGATATTTTTTCATTCTCTAAATTGTATTCACATATTCATGAATGATATGAACTTCATGTACCCATAGATGATATTCATGCAACAAAATCACAAAACTAGCAAGTACAGATTTATAGATCTCTATATTCACATATTGAACATATTACTTAATTCTCTCTTATAAAATAAGAAGCGTAACCACTTTCTTTTTTAGTCTTAATATGCATTCCCTTGATTATAGGAGATTAACAATAATAGTAATTATCCTACACAATTTATCCATAAACATCTATTTCAACATAAAATCTACCCTTTGGATTTCTTTCATCTAAGGCTCCTTACAGTACTACTATTTTAACACATATCTCGTTTATCACATTTCTCGTTTTACTGGAACCTGCTTCTATGTGAACAAATGTTAAAAGGAATGTTTATCATTCAGTAAATTAAATTAGAAAAGGAATGTGAGTTGATGGAGCAACCAACCTGATACTTGTTGATTTTTACACACTACTATTCTTTATATCACTAATTATCGGACCGACTATATGTCACAACTCTTTTTTCACTATCCATCGCACTGCGGCTCGTCAAGGGTGGTACCAAGGCGGATCGTCACAGACGGTAAAAAGGCGGATCGTCATGGCTCACTAGTGCTAGAGCTCGTGATGTGTAGTTACACGACACCTCGTGACGAGTGGCCAAGAGCATCCTTGTGAAATGGCAAGTTAAAATCTGTTTGAAGGTGTTTTAGGGTTTCGTACGTATTTTAATTGGTTCTAAATGGTTATTTATGCTTTTTATTATTTTTTTACAAGAAAATCCCATAAAATCATGATGTTAGGCTATATGGGGTTGTAAGCCCGTTTGGAAGGATGAAAACATTGTTTAAATGAATGAAAAGTTTGTATTGATTGTTAATGGTAGTACATGACCTATTTGGTATGTTGTAGCATAATATATGACATAAAAACATCACCCTGGAGATATTTCGTACATAATCTTCTACTAGTATGAAGCCTGTTTTTGTTAATATATTATGCTAATGCAAAGTAGCAAGGCTCCATGTGATTTCTGAAATTCACAATAGGTTAAAGATGGTTACACCCACAAAGGATAGAAGCTGGATACAACTCGTATACAATAGTCGAGCAGAAGTACATTTTTCCTGTAAAAGAGTCCTTGTTAGCAAATGATATAGTTAATCTGAAGACCGAACGATATAGTTGATGTTATAGTCCAAACATTATATGTGGTTTGATTAATTATTTAAAAGCTTATGGTGTCTAATTTGTATACTATATAGATAGCACCAGAAGCATATCCATCATACGGCTCGTACCATACCATAATTCAATATTATGAACAAGCTTACGTTCCCGACTCATATCCAAATCTACGTCAAATACCGGTCTCATCTTTGTGTTGCGAAGGACTCTAACCAAAACATACATCTTCGGAATACACTGACATTCCAAACAAACCTTCTAATTATGATTCTCCAATTCCCAGATCCAATCTTGTCATATTCTCGAAGGAAGAAGAAGGTCCTTTTGAGTACACTATCTTGCCAAATAAACCATGTTATGGTACTCAAGATACAGCTCAATCTATGCAAGAAAATGATAGTCTGGGTTCCCAGATGTGGGGGTGGCCAGCACTGCACACACTCCCAAATTTGAAAAGTGCGCTAAACACCCTCATGTTGAATTAACTCACCATAGGGAGTTCTTCATCACAGATGCTTTATTCGAAAATAGAGATGCAATTATCTAGTGGTTAAGGGAGAAGCAAAGAAACACAACTTCACACTTGTCAACTACAGGGTAGAAAACGGTTCTAAGGGAAAAAGGCCCACCACTTGGTTAGCATGTCAGAAGCGTAAGAAGAACACACCTAGCAAGACACATGGTGACAAGATAAAATATAGAGGGAGAAAGTGCGGCTGCCCTTTTATGATACAAGTTTTTGGAGCCAGTAAACAAATGGGATATTGTTGTATAACATTGAACCCACAACCATGTCCTTTGTGATGACATTCATGGTAATGCATTTGCTAGACGTATGATTGTCGGCATATTGTACATCATAAAGGGTGGATTTTAGTATCAACCATAAGCAAAAGAGGCGACAAATGGAGCATATGGTCGTGATCCCGACTTCGTGGAGCTTCCAAGTTAATATGAGGATTACGTGCACACGGAAGAGACGCGGAAAGCGGAAATTAAGCGCGGGCCAAGAAGAGAAGTGAAGAGAGGAGGAATTGCTAGCGGCGCGACCGTGCCAAAGAGGATGCGCCCGCGCATAGCTCTCTACGGAAGGCGCGACCATGCTAGAGAGGACGCGCCCACGCATAGCTCTCTGTAGAAGGCGCGACCGCTCCCCATGAAGTCGTGCCCGTGCATGGGCCTCTGTAGACGACGCGACCGCGCCTTCCATCTTGCCAGTGCCGCGAGAAGCTCCTCTTATTGGGCTTACATGGGCTTATTTACTTAGGATTTATACAATTTTGGGCCAGGGTTTCCACAAAAATTAAATTAGGTCTTACTTTCTTCTAAATAGAGGAGCTTTGCCTCCTCCCAAACATCACAATTTTCCAGAAGAATAGAATAGCTTTATTAGGATGAATAGGGAGTAATCTCCTTTTCTTTGTTCTCCGGCCTAAGGCCTGTAGATGTATGAGTTTTGTAGTTTTTCTCCTTTGTTTCTAATAATATATTATTGTGTTATTATAATATTTTGATTGTTTAGTAATTGATTGCAATATGTTTATCTGCCTTAGCTACCTAGGTTTACATGTTTCCTTCATATAGTGAGGGCCTGGTTTATCCTAGTTGGAGAACCTCGCCTACTTAATGGCACAAATCTCTAATTGGACTAGTTGGATTTGTAGGATAGGGAGATTAATGAGGTGTAGGCGCCAAGGGCAATATACTTTCCTATTTATCCATGAACTTAATGCTGCCTAGGATTTAGTCCTTATAGTTTCATGGTTATATTTGTAGGTTCGATGCTATTAGGACTAGTTGACCTATTTAGCAACTAGCAACCTTAGTACTTGGATTAGGACAAACATAGAATATAGTATACATATAGAATCCAATTTATAATAGGAAATCGATGATCAAATCCATAACTTTGTAGGATGATGCCTAGGAGAACAAAGTGCTTTCCTTTATTCCAAACTAATCAATCAATATTCCCCCTTTTCTCTTTATTTTCTATAAAGTTAGTTATTTTGCAAAGGTAAGATAGGATTAGCAGACTCCCTGTGGGATCCACTCTTACTTACCGCTCTACACCTGTGGGAGAGTAAGTTAAGGTTTACTTTGACCGGATTGCCTACGACAACATCCGTCAAATTGGCGCCGTTGGCGGGGAGTGTAACTCTCTTGTCTTGTTTTTACAAATTAATTAGCTTTGGGTGCGTACCGTTTACAAGGTCAGCACCATTTTTACTGATGATTTCCACCAGCCATTAAAGCGGATTGCGGAGGCAGGAGAGAGATGGAGGAGCTAGAGGCAAAGATGAAGGAGTTTGAAGAAAACGCGGAAAAGAGGAGAGATGAGGAGTGGGCTGCTAGAGTTGCGGAGGTAGAGGCTGCGAAAGAGGTTGCGGATTCCATCGCACGGGAGGCCAACCAACAAAGATACCACTACTTCATACAACAGCCATACCAAACGCGATCATGGAGGCCCTACCTCGACTCGAAGACCTCCACAAGGACCCTGATGCAGGTCCGGATAGGGCGCCTCGAGAGCACCACTGGAGCACTTGAGGAAACCACGAAGATGGTTGTTGAGGAGTCGCAGAATATCACTAGGTTCATGAACAACCAAGTCAAATGCATGATGAATGTAATGGCCAAGTGGGAAGAAAGGAGAGCTGTGAGCGCCAACTCTACACCCGGAAGTACCGAGGGAAGCTCCAACAAGGAGTATATGGAGAAAGAGGACACTAAGGTCAACATCCGGGATGAGACGGACCCAAGCGAGGAGGAAGAAGCCCCCATCAAGCGTGACAGAAGCCCGCGTAACCACCGCAGAGGCAATGCGCGACCGCACCTGCAGCGAGCGCGCCCGCTCCATAGCTTCTAGAGACGGGCGCGACCGCGCCTACTCTTGGCGCGATCGCGTCCGTGTTTCTGGGGACAAGCGCACCCGTTCCCCATCCGCGCGCAACTGCGCTTTGAGGGGGACTTTTCCGGAACTGGGTGCACGCTCGCGCCCACCTGAGTGCGCCCATGCCCTGTTGTCTGCTCCGCGTTGCTATACCCTCCTACCGCCACTACCTTTTGGTGAGTACTATCTGGGGCTGCAACGGGATGAGAGAGAGTGGCAATTTGAGCCTGGAAAGGCTAAGAAAGAATCACACTCGGGGACCAATGAGAAGGAAAGGAGTTTGGCTGGACCGAGCAGGCAGGAAGAAGCTAGGATGTAAACCATATCAGGGTAATAAAGGATCTAAGAATGAAGGAGGCCACGAGGAGCCCGAACCAGGTGAGAGCGAAATACGCCTAGCCAATGACGTTAAACAAAGGTGCTGACCGGGAGGCACCCGTTTTTGAGGTAAATTCTCTATTTTCACCCTTTTTCCCCTTTGTCTCTATTTCACAATGAGGACATTGCGTAGTTTAAGTGTGGAGGTAGAACAATATCTCATTTATCTAGTTAGTTTGATTTTTATGCATTTTAAATTTCTCTAAAGTGTCGGCTATAATGAATTCTCCCTACTTGACTCTTTGTAATTCCTACAATCGTGTTAAGATTTTGAGTCTCTTTCCTATGCCCTCAATGTTAATAATGCAACTAGATACAATGATTATAGGATTGATTGACTTTAGGACTTTGATCGAGCATGTAGTTTATGATTAGGATGCACTAGGTCCAAAACCAAGTTTGCATGATTACCCTCTTTTCTCTAATTTTTACCATATTGATTTGAGAGTTTTGTCCCCATCCTTATTTATTACAATGGAAAATCAAAAATTAGAAAAAATATACAGGTAGTGAGCTCTAAGTAAAAGAAAGCGTGAAAAGCACGCGATACCGAAAGTTGAAATTGAACCGAGGGATCGATCCTCCAAGGCCTATTAAGAAAAGAGTCTCATAGTAGCCTGGGCCATAAATTGGATAGGCTCTACCTAAAGAAAAATAATTGGGTACATAATAAATTGTATGAGTAGGACAAAAAGGGGCATTAGAAGAATACAATTGAACTTATTAGAGTTGAGCTTGGTTTATTTTACTTTCAGTGGTGTGGGAGCTTTTGCATCTTCTTCATAAATTTGAGCATGTCACTTGAAAATCTGCCTTATTGTCGATCTTGCTTATCTTCTTTTGTATATTATTTGTTTAGGAACATTTTTGACATAGTATAGAGACTCTTAGTTAATTGACTTGTGTAGGATAGCATAGTTCAAGTGTGGGGAGTGATTGATGCCAATGTTTTTAGAGTCAGTTTTTTAGTCTTAATTAGTTGCTTTATTTTTAGAAAATTTATAGAGTCGGAATCTACGCCCTTTATTGTATGATTCTAGGTACTATAAGCTAAAGGTTGGTCTACTAACACTCCTATCGTGCTTTCGTATTCGCTAAGGCCGCCAAGAGTTAGATGCATATGACTCGAGGTATCAATGGTTCAAGTGTGGGGGTATGATTGGCGGCATATCGTACATCATAAGGACTGGATTTTAGCATCAACCATAGGCAAAAGAGCGACAAATGAAGCATATGGCCGTGATCCCGACAACGTGGATCTTCCAAGTTAATTTGAGTATTACGTGCACACAGAAGAGACACGGAAGGCGGAAATTGAGTGCGGGCCAAGAAGGGAAGTGAAGAGAGGCGAAATTGCCAGTGCCGCGACTGCGGCAGAGAGGACGCGCCCGCGCATAACTCTCTGCAGAAGGCGCGACCACGCCCCATGAAGACGCGCCCATGCATGGGCCTCTGCAGACGACACAGATAAAGGAGGATGATTGGGCCTGATTGGCCTAATTACCGCTATAAGCCCAATATCCACTCAGTGTGTTTAGATTCTCTTTTGGGCCTGATAAGGGGGTTTTAAGTCCAATACACCTTCTTATTTGACTAATATAACAAGTATGAGTCGAGAGTCTTTATCATTATACTTAGTCTATGACTAATTGAAATAAGCTTATTTGGACAAAAGGGCCTAGATTCTCTATTTAGGCCCAATAAGAGCCTTAGAGGCTCAATACACCTTCTTAGTCGATGAATCGAACAAGTATAACTCGAGAGTCCTTATTAATATACTTAGTCAAACACTGATACGAAAATAAGCTTCATTTAGACCAAATGGGCCTAGATTGTCTATTTGGACTCAATAAGTGAGTTAGAGGCCCAATACACATTCTTAGTCGACGAATGCAACAAGTATGAGTCTTGATTCTTTATAATTGTAGTTATTCAAAGTCTAATATGAGAATAACTTTCATTTTGACCAAATTGGACTAGGTTCTTTATTTGAAAACAATAAGGGAGTTAGAAGCACAATATTTGGGGATAATAACTCAAGCTACCAAGTTGTTGTATGAGATAGCTGCGAATAATTAGACGTTCCAAATATTGGAGGCTCAAGTATTTGATGATTGAATTATTCATTGGGCCTATTCTTTTTGTTGGGCTTAGGTGGATGACACAAATAAGAATCTATTGATTTTGATTTTGATTGATAGTTTTTTTTAGATTGTGTAGTAGTCATTAGTATTCATTATAATGCATTTAGCATTTTTAGGACACCCAACTTTATAGTGTATCTAAAAATGGTGTTCCAAAGTACACTGAATTCCCTTTATGACATTCGAACTTCTATATAAATTTCTTATATTGCGAAGCAAAAATGTTGGATACATGTTGATATGTGCATTGTAAACCATTTCTATGACATTATCAACGACATATGCTTTTATGACACACCATACATTTTTATCTTTTATCATTTTGTTTCATATGAGAAAATAAATACAATACGTGAACTAAAATTATTTAATAAATATATTTATTATATTACGTAGATGATTTTTCGTAAACAACTTTAAGGGATTATTTTAAAGAAGAACACTTGAATTTAAAAAAATTCCATAGTTGGTAGAAAGTTTACTTGAAGTATGGTCAAACCAAACTTTACAACCGTGACAATTAATTGGGCAAGAGAAACCTCCGATTTATTAAAAGAATGTATGTTATAGATTAGATTAGGTTTGATAATTAGTTTTATAGATTTGATTATATTTGACAATATATAACTAACGTAATTGTAGGATTGTTTTAATTCATCTTATATTTTGTATACATGTAAATATGTGTAGTGTAAACTATTTCTATGACATTGTTAGATGAATACTTCTTTCTACACCGTCAATCTTCTAAAGGTGGCTAAAGCTCAATCCATCGATGCAATTAACTATATTATAGGAATCTGGAAATAAGTTGTCAATTTTATGATCATGATAAGCATTTCTCACCTTCCAAGTTGTTGCTCTTAAGGTTCCACCATCTGGAATTCCTGTACTTGCAATTTTTTGTAGCTTCTCCAAATTAATCTCCTCTTGTCACAACAATCCGAATAAGAAAACAATTGAAATCAATCCAAAAATTGAAAACCCCAAAACCATAGTCAAAATAAATTTGGAATCCTAAGTCCATGAAACCTAACAGCTGCTAATAAGGAGGGGATGAAAATCAAAATAGAGTCCAAACCTCGTACTCAAGATACAACCTCTTCTCATCAACCACTTCTTTATCAGGTTTGGGTATGATTTTGACCTCCATCTCTTCTTCCATTTGTGAGAGGTTGGAAAACGACGATGGCGGATGCGTACATCAATCCAATTGTCGTGCATCAATATATAGCATCAGAAATTATTCAGGATCGAAGGGATCACCGGTTGTAACGGATGTAGTTAAGGATGAATTCAATGGCAATCGAATGTGTTTGACTGCTTGATGAAACACAGAAAGTAAGTGAGATGAAGAAATTAATGAGATGAGTGGAACGTTGGAGATGGAAAGGAGTGAATGCACCTTTGACCGACGAAGGAAACGGCGACGGCTACTCGGCCACGAAATTGAAGACGATGAAGAAACATTGTGGGCCTATAATGAAAAAATCGAAACACAAGCCAGTCCAATATGTAGACGATGAAGCAACACTGTGGGCCTTTCTTTAACTAACCAAAAAACAGGCCCGTACAAAATGGATGTATGAATGGGCTTCCTCTTCCTCTACAAATTAAATGTGGGCCTTTTACATAATTAGGGTATAATTAATGTGTATTAGGATTACATTTAGTGTTTTTTGCATCCCCTAAGATTATAACATACGAAAAAAGAAACAATTCATACATCCGGATGTAGACGATGAAGCAACACTGTGGGCCTTTTTTTTGTTTGTTTCCTTTATTTTATTGTGTAGTTTTTTTTTATATTTTTCTTATCTTTTCTTTTTCCTGTCCTAGTGTTTTATTGTATTTTTTTCTATAAAGAATAATAATGCATTAAAATACTATAAGAATATTATTATACTGGTTTTATTGTGGTTACATTTGAATTTTTCAACAACCCTATCTAATTAAAATGTTTTCTGTACATAATAAATAATACAATTTAAAATACTCTATTAATATTTTAATCTAGTTTTATTTGATCTATATTTCTAACAATCCACCAACCTTATCTAATTTAGGCCATGAAAATGATAATCATTTAGTTTTTCTATATATAAGAGTGTTTATATTAGTGACCTAACACTAATAATTGTCCCTTTTTCATATTCTTATTGGTGTAATTATTCTCGTTGTGTAAATTGATTTAAGACAAAGGTCACTTATTTTGGTATTTTATAAATTTTTATGTCGTTGTACTTCATGATATTAAATACCGTAATATATTTGTCTACTAATTCTCATTGTTTTCTTGAATAAAACTTACGAACATTCCAGCAACTATATCTAATTTAGGCCAATAAAATGATAATCATTTACTTTTTATATGTATGATTGTGTTTATATTAGTCAGTCAACAAATTTTTTTCTCTCCATATTGTTAGTGGTGTAGCTAACCTTGTTGTGTAAATTGATTTGAAACAACGATCACTTATTCCGGTCGTCTTTTTATTTTGATATCTTTGTAGTTCATGATGTTAGATACGTAATATATTTGTCTACTCAATCTAATTGTTTTCTCAAATAAAACTTAGGAATCCGTTTATTTGAATCTACAATATTACATTGTACCATGCCGGTTGGTAAGAAAAAACATAGAAGAAAAACTACACAATAAAATAAAGGAAACAAACAAAAAATATGAAAAAAGAAACAATGGAAGATCCTAGTAAAAAGGCAAATGGATTTGTATTTTGGTGTACCGTGTTCCCTAGTGCAGCGTGAGCACGACCAAGGTAGAGCAATTGATTCCGTGCCCTATCCATTGGTGGTTGTGGAGCTCTAGTGTAGTTCATTGTTTCAGATTTGTTCCTTATTGATGCGTTGTAGAGGAAGGAACTGAGGTGAGTATGATCTTGAGTGGTGTGTTTGTAGGGATATATATACACATCCGTGGTTTAGTATTGTGGAAGTTGAATAGTTTCTGAAACCGCATGGTTGAGATTTTTAATGGTGATTTCCCAAAAGCCATAGTGAGACCTTTAAAGGTTATTTAGGACATATGGCGTTTAAGTTGACTGAGGATCTCAATGGTTCAATTTCAATAATGTTTTTTTAATCGGTTTTCTTTATACTTTAATTGTGATTTAAGGTGTAGGACGTTTAAGTTGATTGTGGATTGGAATGGCTCGGTTACAATGAAACACATTAAGAAGAATAGGGTTCTTCAATGGGGGCGGAAGGGAACAATAGAATTTAAAAATCTTAAATAACATTTGATGACAAATGTAATTTCATAGTTATCGATTTGAAATCCCCTTAATTTATATATATATATATTAAGATAAGATAATATAAGATTAAGATTTATATTCTTTTACTTTGAAGTCTTACTTATTAGTGTTTTTTAGATTAATTGTTAGTCATTAATTGGTTTATTAAGGACAATTGAAAGTTTAAGCTGAAAGTTTGTAAAATATAGAATCAACAATATGTTAGAGAGAAATTCTGGATCACAACATTTTATTCTAACAACTTGAAGGATATTTAAAATTCAATTATTATCTCACAAAGATGAAAGGTATAAAAACAGAAATCAAACTTTGGCATATAGTGTTCTTGTTTGCCGAGCTACGTCATCATCAAGTCCTGCAACACTCAAAAATCACATATTAACTCAACTACTTGCAATCAACTTATAAATAGATATTGTATAATAAAAATTAGCATTGATTTGTGACCTATACCAGATCTCACCATCATTAATAATCTGATTTTTGAAATTCATATGCATTACTACAAAGTCTTCAATGTTCTTTGTCTAGTGAAAATCCCACAATTAAAAGGAAATTCTTCTACACATCAAGTGTATCTGGAGTGGTTGGATGTCTGCATAATAGAGGTCTAATCGAGGTAAATATAAAACAGAATACTTAAATCATAATAAGGATAAGAAACACAAATTAGAATTACTCAACCAAAAGGGGAATTAAGAAACGTTGATTTCTTTCTTACCTGATATAGAGTATCATGTAATAATGGAAGGAAATCAATCTACATAAGTTGTTGATCGAAGAAGATGGAAGTAGAGGGGGTGGTGAAAGCCGATGGAGAAGTGAATTTGGCTTTAGGAGAGACGGAGAAAGCAAAAGAAGTGCCATGGCTGATGAGTTCTGAGGTCGAACACTCATAGTGAGGATTGGATGAAGGAAGGAGCTTATAAATCTAAAGGGTATTTAATGGTTGAGAGGCAAGCGAAAAAATCAAGTCCCCGTTGTAACCGTGACTTTAATTATAAGGATATCTTGATGATGGAGGCAATAAGGTTGCTCAATCAATTAGTAAGTTGGAAAGTCATAAGTCATAACTCATAAGTTATGGTATGTGAAGCATAAATTTGAATTGGTATAAATAAAAACTATACTATTATTATTAAAATTAGATAAATAAGAATGAGTTGATTTTATAGTAATTTATTTCTTCAAAAACTCAACATTATTGAGATAAACGGGGTATTTGCAAAATTCAATAGGAATAAAGGGGTATTTATTGTTTCTTAAATCCCATATTTATTGATTTGAAGTACCCCTAATCTTTATATATATTAAGATTAGATACTTTATACTAACTCAATCTAGACATTGTTGTTATTATTATTATCTATTTCCTTTTCTACCCTCATCTTAACCACAATTTATATTTAAGTTAAATGATAAATGATGGTGATAATAATGTTCATCCATCTCTCCAACTTTGTTAATTTCAACTGTTATCATCCATTTGCATGCCTTCGGTTATGCCTCCTCAAGCTCTCTAATTATGTCTTTGCAATTCTAAAACGTTCATGACATTTGATTGGCCTTATTAAATATGTAACTCTTCCTTATAGTTATAAATTAAGGACTTTGGTTTTTTTTTTGAAATAGATGATTATCTTGTGTTTTGTGATTTTTGCTCACAGATGATGCAAAACTTTATCAATGTTATTTACTTTATTCTCACGAAGGATCTTTTTCTTGCAACAAAAACGTGTACAGAATTCAGCAAGATCAAATTCAATCAGACGAAATAAAGCATGATCACATTCTATATACATGATGTACAAGGAGTACCATAATTAAATAGGAGTTTTGTTATTGATTTAGAGACTCTACGCACGGCACTAGTAATTTTTTTTGTCTCAAATTCCTTTAAATTACCACTTTATTGTTTTAAATTCATCATAGAGATGAACAATCACTAGTCTAGACTTTAGTGTTTCTTAGAAATTTTTTAAGAAAGTAGAAAGGGGGTTTTCAACTCATGTTATACACTTGGTTAAGACACGTCTTTCAGGGATTTTTGAAAACTCCTCATAAATACTCAACACGGTTAGGAGTTTTTTTAAAAGCCTAAGAGGTGTTTCTCAATGGTTCTTTAAAAACCCCTTAGAGAACAATTAGCACAATACCTCAATTTCTCTTAGGTGTTTATATAAAACCCGTGAGATATCATTTTATTTAAACTAAAGTACTTTTTATTATTTTTTCTTTTCAAATAACCTACTGTACATTTCATTGTCAGGGTAAATAGAACAATTCAAAACCAATACTACACAAAAAATTATTATCAATACTCTTTCATTAATACTTGTATAAAATACATATATTTCATTAATATTAATAGAAATTACATAGTTATGTAATAGCAAAAAAGGAAAGAATCGATTGAACAAATAGAGACTATAAGAATAATATCTATGACTATAACCCAAAAAATGAATAACTACTTTGTGATATCGGAGTCTCCACTCTCCATACAATGAAACCATTCTTCACGAAAATTATCAATGCCATGTCGGTCATGGCACTTATGCGTCTTTTGGAAATATTGCAAAAGAAACACATATATATTATTCACATACTTAATATTATATAAATCTACCAGCAACAAGATAACATATGCATAATATACATAAATTCTGCCAAGATATGAATCAACATGGATTGACATGCCACAATCCAAATTCAGCCAATAGTGAAGGATTCAACATGGATAGACAAATATACTAATTTATATGTTTGACATAAATTATTATCCTGCATTAAATGCAATAAAGTAAAATAAAAACACTCTAGAGACTCTTATTACATTTGTAATATCAGATAATCATTTACCTCACGGTTATATGAATCAGTGACATTTAGGACTTTCTTAAAACTAGTGTTTGGTTTAGAATATAAAATTGTATGGAGAATCACTGACGGGTTTCTTGACATCAGGTTTGTATCCCTTCTCAAAGTCCTTGGACATGATGGCACGACAGTTCTTTCTCATAGCATGGAACCTTATTCCTTGATATAGTGCACAAATTTATAGACAATTAAAGTTAGAAACATGCAGTCATCGTATTGCTTATTATATGAGCATTTATCAGTATCTGAACATGACAAAGAAGCAACCAATAATTTGGCAGTGATAATTAAGGCAAAGATTATTTTTATCCTAGTGATTAAACTATCAAATGTTAATTCCAACTCAATTAAAGTAACAACACCATTAGCTAAAACAGAAGAGCTTCATTCATGCTGGTGAGGATACATGTATTCATATACTCAATGAGCACCATTAATTTTTCAAGCCAGAAGAATTATTCAAAAAATTAAAGGACATTTCCTGTTTTAGAACAAAATATAAAGAGAAATCATACAAAAGTAAGTGACCTCTACAACCCCAATCTTATCTGGTCGTGAAGCATAACCATCCAACTCAGCTCCATTGCTTGATTGTGCAAAACTGTAACAACAAAAGATTAAAGTATTTATAAAAGAAAGGGAGAATAACACGACAGTCTTAATTAGTAGAAATTTCATGGACATTAACTTACAAAACATAAGACCCAAAGAGCTTGAACCAACTAGATTCTTGAAAGGTTTTTTTATGATACTTCTCTAATGGGGTCCTTAGTAGATTCACGAGGTGACTGAATTCTTTGTTTCCTAAGAGGTCACAACTAATCTCTCACCATGGTTATTAAAATCTAGGTCCGGATCTTAAAATCTTACGATTTTACGATCCAACATTGATCTTTGATCCGGATCTATCATTAGAATCTATTTCTGTCAAAATCTTATTGTGGATCTTACTGAATCTCATAATATCAATAGGATCTTACGATTTTACGTTTCATGTACGATCCTAACGTTGAACTATGATGAGACACTAACGCCTTTTTGAAAGCCCAATAATTCTATTTTTTAATCTTTTGCATGATTAAAATCACTCTCTATATATGTGCATTCCTCATACGTTACTAGTTTAGAATCATACGATTTTACTCATGTGTGCTCAACAACTAAAATAATCCTAATTGCGATTGTCTCTAACATTAAGTTTCATTTATAAATGTCCTGAATCTAGATTTTTAAATATAATTTAGCATACATGACTTGATATTCGAAGAATAATTATCCTTTTGAAGCAATGCTTGCAAATTTATTTTTTAGACTTCAAAATTTAGTACATTTTTTCATAGTACAATGTTTATAAATAAATATAAAATTGTCTTTTATTAAGCGTTAAAATCTTACGACTCTACGATCCGTTTTTACGATTCGATCCGAAGGATTCCTTGTGATCCGATCCTGAAATCCCGATTTTAATAACCTTGTCTCTCACTCATCATCACCTTAGTTAAAATCCTCATACATAACTTAAAAAATTAAGAGATAAATTATTGCACAAGTTTGAATTTATGTGATATAGAAAAGTCAAAATATTGATCTAATGTGTAATGATATACATCCCCTTTCCTTTCCTAACTTTATCAAAAGAAACCTAAATTATACGAAGCAAAAAACAAATTATCATGAATTTAACTCTAAAAACAATTGACATTTCTATAAAAGAGGGAAAATAAAATAATATACCATACATGACAATAAGAGAAATGTTTTATCTAAAACTACACATTTTCATTAGTAAAAGATCTTGTCTACTTGCCCACACGGGAAGGAAGAATAATTTTATGAGGAGATGATCAAGTAGTCACTATATCTATTTCATTTGGTACAAGAATATCAAGAGTATTTTTTTAATAGCATAGTCTTCCAAATGCATGAGATCCAAAGTTGAATCTTAAGTTGAAGCATAGTTAAGTTGCACTTTATATTATTGCAAATAAAGTACTATTAGACAACAAGACAGATAAATAACTAATATGGACTTTCATATTTTGTCTCCCAACATCTATAAATTAGTGATTAACATCACATTTTTCTAGTCGTTTTCGTAATAATGTATGTAAAAGTGCGTTATAGCGAGGGCATGGATGAAGTAGAACAACTTAAAATACAGTCTCATCTTAACACTCAAGATGTGAACCTGAAAGACAAGCCACTTATGTCATGTAACGGACATAGGCAGCTCAAATTATCAAGCCTTCCCAATATCTAGTGGTTTACCGAGTGCCTCATCCATCTCTTCGTGCAGCACAAATGTTAACAATTTTTACTTTTTAGTCTAGAAGAAGTAACACAACTAATTTAACCACGTAGAGAGAGAAAGATTTTCTGTGATACATAGTAAAAATTCAAAATTACTTACCACCAAAATACCAAATCACAGCAGTATAATAGGGATGACTACAATTTTCAATCACTAGTTCCATTTCTAGTAGGAAGTAGTTTCTAGGTTTCAAGTATTTTAAATCATTATTTGCACTGCATTATTCAGTTTCAAGTATAATAAGCTTAGACAAGTGTTGACAATATTTGTAAAATGAACAAAAGAGAGTAACGCAAGTAGTAAACATGGTAAAAAAAGTGACAAATGATTTATAGTATCAACGACAATGTCTTCAAACAACTCAAATAGGTTAAAGAATTTTTTGTCAGATATCAATGATCCAAACAATAATTATAGCAAACTCGAAGAAACCTTTATCTGCCAACACAAGAAGCATCCACAGATGACTGATTACGATAACTAGGACACTATGAAAATTATGCTTAGCAAGAACCCTAACAATTTCAACCAAACTACCTCAGGATTATGTAGATCACAACCATCAACCGGTACACGCATCATAGATCTGGGAATAAATAGAGACAATTTCTCTCGGGGCATGGATTATATTGCTCTTCTTAAACATCCGTTCTCTATCGGCGCCAACGACGCACTCGACTCATTGTGAGCGACAATTTGTGGCTAAGCCCTAGGTTTTGACTCCTTGAAGAGTACAAGAACTTTAGCATGAAAGTTCTCTAGGGTTGTCGTAGCCACAATTTGAGGAGATTAGGAAAAGAAATAGAAGGGTGTGAACAGTCGAAGGAACGAGAAAGGAAGTTTCTTTAAGCATGAGATGAATTTCATCGAGAGGCATACAGAGGAAATGTAGTGTTTTAATCTAGGGCTAGAGTTTTATCATAAGTTTTCTCCATAGAACAATATAAATCCTGAGAGTTACTTGATTTGTGAGAAATACTTTTTTCTCATGGGTTTTATTGAAACTCCTAACCGTGTTTATATTTTCCTATTGTTTCCAGGGGTTTATAAAACCCTTGAGAATAAAGTCATGAGAAATATAATATTTTTATTAGTGAATAGATGGATTTGTTGCATTGAAAAAGATATTCCAATTTTATTTCTCGTTTCTCTTGGAAAATATGGTCAAAGGAAGAATTGGAGATATCTTAAATTATTAGATGGTCATCACTTATGTGAAGTTCATAATTAATTTGATATGAATGTGGAATTGCAAACACATTATTGTGGACTTTGTCTTTATGAAATTGAAAATCATTATCTTTGGCTATATATATTTGCAATTTACCAGAGCAAACTTATAATGGAGCTATAAATTGGAAGATTTAAGGGATTGATGTTGATAAGGATAAGGCAAGAGCTTCAGATGTTCCATTTGACATTGTCGTATAGTATTGGATAGTAAGGCTGCAATAGAAGCATTTGGGATGGCCACCAAACAATGTAAAAGTGTATATGTTTTTTACATGATATAGGATATAACAAGTGCATTTATTTTTTATTCACATGAACTATAATTCTATGTCACCTTTTATTTGACAACCAAAACACGAGCTTTAATACGACAACAAAAATGAAGCTCACCTAATTAGACAGTTTAACCTGGAAAAAGATGGTGCGCATTGAGCATTGATGAGACGATGCTGGAGATCTGATACAGATTTGATCCTGTATGAGCCCAATCTAGCACCAACGATCTTTAATTGTGGTGAATTTGACGATGAACAACCAAAACAACAGAATTTATGTGTTTAATGTGTTTTTGACTCTCAAAACCGACTAAATCACTCAATGAAACAACAAGAACTAGAAAGGTAAATGATAGGAAGCGAACAAACTATGCACCATGGTCCAACCCATTGATCCTGATTGATCAAGAACCGAAACCACCAAAAGACAACCCTTTTTCCTATAAATGATGGATAGACAAACGAAGAACCCAACAGTCATGATTTAACCCGTTGAACCTGATTGAACAAGAACCAAATCACCCGAGTTGCAAGACCCGTTCATCCTAACATCTAGAGCCATATCACACCATAACCTACAATTCATCTCTCCAACTCTCCATTGGAGAGGATGAAAGGGAAGACGCCAAACGGAAACAAGACAACATGTTTTCTCAATTTCATTCAACGTCAATATTACAATCTGATTTTTGGCCTTAAATACTACTTAGTGGACCGGCCATTTAATGGATAAAACTGAACCCAAAATAAACCTAAAAGAAAGCAATTGAACCGGCCCTAAAACAAGTTGAACCGGCCCCAAACAAACACACATTAAAACACTTATTAAACACATTTAATTCAACAATTAAGAAGATCTAAATCATCATCTTCTTCTTCTTCAAAGCATGAAGTCTCCAATTCTCCAACATCATTCTTCCCTTCTTTAAAGATATTCTTCCTCGAATCTTAATCCATAAACTTTCCTTTGCTGAATTCTTCCTGAATCTGTTTGCATACTCTCAGTAAAATCGTTATAACTCTCTATCCATTCCCTAGAATTATCTCAAAATTTGAGGGAAGAAACTAGATTTTGTTATCTAACTCTGAGATTTGAAATTACTCAATTCCGATTCCAGACGAGGGAGACTCCTCTTGCCATAAGCCTCGTGAATAGTCCCTCCGTTGTCAACCATAGAATGGGATGGTCTCCAATTGTGTCTTAACCCCACTCCGGAGATGGGTCACCGGAGATCCCAAACACTCCCCTTATCTCCTCAGCGGACATAATAATTTTTTTCCCGTAATACTTGAACGAGATCCCTCGAGAATAACAATCGCACTGCTTTGGAAGGTCAATGTGGCCAGGAACTCGCGAGTCATAACCTCGTGGGTCTTCGCCTTGCATTGAATAAAGTCCATGAGACCCCTGTTGATTAATATTGCCTCTGTGAAACGATCTAGCACTCGGCGCTCTAGAGTCCAATGATCAAAGAATTTTGTTGATACTATCTCCTTTTGGATCACGATGTCCCAAAATTCACCCTCTTGGCCGGAGGGTCTAGATCGTTTCTTTGCATGGGTTGGAACTGTCCATCTTAATAACTCAATCACACAACCACACAACCAAGCACCGCTACCAAACAACACAAACACACAACAATATATAATACTAGAAGTGGACACCTCCAATTAAAAACAAGGTCCTCACCCTTAGAAGATACCTCAAAACCTTAGAAGGAATGGACATGCAACAGAATCCGAGGCACGAGCGCGACTGTGGGAACCGCTGTCGTGGTTGTGAAAATCTTTGGGAAGCAAAAGAGCGACTAAGCGCGGTCGCGGTCTAGTGAGGCGCGGTCGCGTCTGCGGGCAATTTTTGCAGATTTTGCCTTAATTCTTCTTACATTTGGGATGGTGGTGGCCCCTAATAACAATATCCGGATAGATTTGGGTGATTTAGGCTTGATTAAGTTGGATTGAAGGGAGAAATTGGGGATCTAGGGTTTGTGGATGATTGGGGGTTTGGGTGAATGTGAAATTAGGGAAGAAGAGGAAGGGAATGGAGGGTTCAGGATATGGATTGGGTAAAGATGGAGGGAGACTGGGGTTTGAGAAAGATGGAGATGGAGATCTTGAGAGTGAGGGTTAGAGAGATTTTGGGAGTTCGGCTTGAAAGAGGAATGAAGGGGAAAGAAAGTCACGGATGTCATATTCGATTGGTGCAATACCTAAAAGGCGTGACCGCGATTTGTTTCCTGTAAAACCTTGTGTAAACCCGAAAATGGCCGCGACCGTGGTTGTAACTCCGTGGCTTCCTCTTTTTTTATTTCAACCCTTTTTTTAGAAAAAACTAACAAGGAAAGATAAGAAACTACTACCTCGGGTTGCCCCCCGTTCAGCGCCTTGGTTATCTTCGTGGTTCGACGTGGTCCAGAAAATCAGATATCCGACTAGGGATCCTCGAGAGCCAACTCCTCTAAAATCTCCTTAGAGAACCCTTCATGATAAGGTTTTAACCTTTGACCATTCACCTTGAATGTGTTGTGTCTATCCGTGTCGTAAAGCTCTACCACTCCATGGGGAAAAACACGAGCCACTACATAAGGTCCACTCCATCTTGATCGGAACTTTCTTGGGAAAAGTTGAAGGTGATAATTTTAGAGAAGGACCTTGTCACTAGCCATAAAGTCCTTTCTCAAAATATTCTTGTCATGCCATGCCTTCTATTTCTCCTTATAGATAATTGTGTTCTCATTCGCTTCTCTTCGTATCTCTTCCAACTCATGGATTTCATGTTTCAAAAACTCCCCTACTTCATTCATCTCCATGTTGCATTTCTTGGACCGCCCACCAAGCTTTGAGTTCTACCTCAGCGGGAAGATGGCAGCCCTTCCCAAACACTAATCGATAGGGAGACATTTCGATGGGAGTCTTGTAGACGGTGACATATGCCCATATGGCATTGCCAAGATGAAGACTTCAATCCTTCCTATTGCAGGAACTGTCTTTTCTAGGACATCTTTAATCTTTATATTCGACACCTCAGCTTGCCCATTGCTTTGTGGATAATAAGTGGTAGAGACACTGTGGGTAATGTCATATATCTTGAGAAGAGATCTCATTGTCTTATCCAATAAATGTGTTCCCCAATCGCTCACAAGAGCCTTAGGTATCCCAAGACAAGAGAAGATGTTCTCTTTCAAGAAACCTGACACTACTCTAGAATTGTCAGTCGTGGTGGCCTTTGCTTCCACCCACTTGGAAACATAGTCCACAACAAGAAATATATATATATATATATATATATATATATATTCCCATAAGATTTGGAGAAAGGTACCATGGAATAAATACCCCAAAACATCAAAAAATTTGCAAAAACAATAATGGTGTTTGTGGTATTTCATTCTTTCGAGACATTTTCCCGACCCTTTGACACCGGTCACAACCTTTGCAAAAAGCATAGGCATCCTGAAAGATGTGTGGACAAAAGAAACCGGTGTCTAGGACTTTCTCATATTTGGTCCAAAATGACCCCCACATGCAAGAGAATGACAAAAAGTAAGGACAAATTCTACCTCGTTATCCGGGAGACATCTTCGGATTACATTATCGATGCAATGTTTCTATAGGTATGGGTCACCCCCCACATAGTACTTGGCTTTGCTCTTGAACTTGTCCTTCTGCGCTTTGGTGATGTTGGGAGGGAACTCCTCTCGCACCATGTAATTGACCCAATGAGCATACCATGGCTTGAGAGTACGGAGGGCAAGTAGCTCTGTGTTAAAGGCGCGACCGCGACAAGGACACCGCGATAGCGGTTGAAGTTCTGTGGAACTCGCGTGAAAGAGTGATGACGGGGCATGACCGCGGTGCTGAGACCGCGACCGCGGTTGTATCTCTGCATCCACTTGATTTAGTGAGTCATCTGGGAAATCTCCGAGTGTTGTCGTCGCTTGCTCTCCTCTAACATGGACAATCCAACTAAGATTGGCTACGGAGTTTTCAACCCCTTATTGTCTCTTATCTTCACAAAGAATTTGCTCAGTAGAAAATCCAGCAAATGAGTCTTGGTTTTGATTCTTTCTTCTTCATGCGATAATGAAGTGCCACATGGTTGGTGTGGATAATCGCCTTCGTGCCTAACAAGTATTGTCTAAATTTGTACAGGGAAAACACCACGGCTAGAAGGTCTTTTTTGGTGGTGGAATAGTTCCATTGGGAACCATTCAAAGTCATGAGACGTAGTAGATCACATGCATAGCTCGCCTAGTTTTCTGACCAAGAACAGCTCCCGTCGCATAATCACTAGCATCGTACATGATCTCAAAAGGAAGAGACTGATCCGACGCTTTGATAATGGGTGCATTGGTGAGGTGATCTTTAAGAGTGTCGAATGCTTGCTTGCACTTGTTGGTGAGCTCGAACATCACCTCCTTCTTCAGCAACTCGCACAAGGGTGAGAAGATCTTGTAAAAATCCTTCATAAACCTATGGTAAACACCTGCATGGCCTAAAAAGAAACGCACTTCACACACATCAGTAGGATAAGGCAAGGACTGAATAACATCAATCTTTGCCTTATCGACCTCAATACCCTTGGATGAAACTATATGACCCAACAAAATTCCATGATTAACCATAAAATGACACTTTTCAGAATTTAAGACCAAGTTGGTCTAAACACATCTTTCAATCGCCAATGACAAATGGTTAAGGCACGAGTCAAAGCTATCCCCATGTACTGTAAAGTCATCCATGAATACCTCAATGAAATTATCAATATATTCGAAGAAGATGCTTACCATACATCATTGGAAAGTCCCGGGTGTGTTACATAGACCTAATGCAATCCTGCGATATGCAAAGGTGCCAAACGGACATGTAAAAGTGGTCTTCTCCTGATCTTATGGTGGTATGGCCACCTGAAAATAACTCGAGTACCCATATAGAAAACAGTAGTAGGGATGACCTGTAAGTCTCTCGAGCATCTGATCAATGAAAGGAAAAGGGAAGTGATCCTTTTGAGTTGTCGCGTTCAGCTTGCGGTAATCGATGCAAACCCTCCAACCTTTTTATGCTCTTTTAGGAACCATATATCCTTTGTCGTTCTCCACAAATTTAATACCTCCCTTTTTTGCGACAACTTCGGTAGGGATGACGCATTTGCTATCAGAAATAGGGAAGATCATGTCCGCTTGTTGGAGCTTCAACACCTTCTTCTTCACCACCTCTATCATAGGTGGACTGTGTCTCCTCTGTGGTTGTTTTCTAGGATTGGATTCTTCTTCTAGGAGAATTATATGCATACAGGTAGAAGGGCTGATTCCCTTGATATCGGCTATAGTCCATCCTAGAGCCATCACAATCTACTTAAGAACTTGCACCAATCTTTCTTCTTGTGATTCCATAAGATTGCTAGAGATGATGACGGGTACAGTCTCATCTGCCCCTAGGAAAACATAATTCAAATGCTCTGGAAGTTGTTGTAGCTCAATCTTTGGTGCCTGCACTATAGAAGGAAGAGGTCTTTTGGCCTCAGAGATTAGTAACATGGGCCACCGGCCAAAAGTGTACCTCGAGAGTCTAACTGAGCTAGAACTTCACTCATGTCAGTAGACATAGTGAGGTTCCGCTATGGTGAATCGACTAAGTTGTTCTCTAGAGAAGATTGCGACTCATCCAAACCATTCATATCAAAAGTGTATTGCACAATACAGTCAATCACATCAATAGAAAACAAAGGATTATCATCACTGGAGTGTTTCATAGAATCATAAATACTGTATCTAACAATTCCCCCATCAAACTCAAAAGTGAGTGAACCACTAGCTAAGAGAATTTTAGTGTTGGCTGTTTTTATGAAAGGTCTCCCTTATACAATAAGCGCATACTTAGTATCATGCTCCATGTCTAAAATAATGAAATTCGTAGGAAATATGAGATTATCAACCACAACCAACTATCCCTTTTGGGTAAACTGATGATCTATTACCAGTTGAATCACAATACCTGTTTCATTCAAGGGTCCTAGTCCAAGAAAATTATACAATGATTGGTGCAAGACATTAGTAGAAGCACCTAGATCTAGCATGGCACTATTAATCATACTCTCACCAATGATACAAGGAATGCTTACCATACCCGGGTCACTACACTTCTTTGCCATCTTTTGTTGGAACACCTCCTAGACTCTTTTACTCACTTGCACCTTTTGCTTACCCTTAAGCTTTTGATTCCTCTTGATAGTGCACAACTCCTTCAGGAACTTAGCATAACAAGGTATGCTTTTGACCAATTTGAGCAATGGAATGTTTACTTCAAACTTGCTAAACATATCAAAAGTGGGCAATCTCTTGATGTTCATGCGGACCATTATCATCAACGCTTAGAAAACGTCAAGTGACAAAGGCATAAGGAATGGCGGTTGTATCATGGTTGCTTGGCCTGATCACCTGTTCTGGCAACTCTGCAAAAGCCTCCGAAGCAGGCTCATTATCATATGAAAGGCTCTCACAATCTACAGTTTGGGCAGAGTAGAGGTCACGTTTCTTATTAGGGTAGTCCTTCTGATAGTGTCCTCATCATCCACATCTGTAACACTCAAGATTGCAAGAACAATCTACATGGACAGTCTCAGTAGAGGCCAGGCGTTGGCAGTGTGCAAAAGAAGGGGCCACCGACTACCACGTCGTAGAAGACGCGATACCTATACGATCATATCTAGGAACAGAACTAGAAGATTTGACAGGGTTAGAGGTATACCTTGCCGAGTAAGAAGATGAAGACTGCCAAGGCTGTTGTCAACGTCGTTCCACTTGAAGATAGAGCTTATACGCAGTCTGTACCACGTTGTTGAGGTCTCAGATTGGCAGAACATCAAATTGGAGCTCTGTAAGGCTGAGACAAATCTGAAACAAAATGGATACTAAGAGTAAAAGGAGTAACACTGACACCAGCCTTGAAATACACATCCTCGAGGCGAGCAAAGAACTCGTTTGGTAATTCTCGCCCCTGAGTAGCAAGTGCGATGGCATGCTTCATATGATGGAGATATGACGTCGGTACGTACTTGCGGGTCATAAATGGAACTAGCTATTCTCACTTTGTCACTGGTGGCCACTCCATGCATGCCTATTGTTGAACCAATTGGTTCCACTAGGTTCTCGCTGCTCCTTGAAAGTGCAAGATGACTATCTCTACCTTCTCATGCTCCTCATAGTGACAATGACAAAGAACATGACTGGTACCCTGCAATCAATCAATGAAAGTAGAAGGGTCATAAGTACAAAATAAAGGTTCGATCTTTACCTTGATCTGGCATTGTGATGTACGAGTTGGTGGTGTATATATCTGTTGGCCTGTTGTTGGAGCATAGTAATTCAGTTTTGGTTTCCGTTGTTGTCGATGGCCAAGTAGTGGGTCTGGTTGATGTCGTTGCGCTCTTAGACAACCGACAACTTGCTTCTGATGATAATAATGTGGATAGCAATATGGAACATAGTTTGCAGTTGGATGTTGTTTGTGCTGCTATGGGCGAGGGACCCAACCTTTACGATGATCATGTAGCTCTAGTGGATCCTAATGGGAGGGTGATAAGATGTAGTAAAGCCATAGGCCCCTTCTTCTTCCTCGTTGAAATCAAACTCCTAAAACTCCTTATCCTCATTTGACTCAATAGGAGACATTGTAGTCTGATGGTCAACAAAATAATTGTAATTGATGGAGTCAGAATTTACCTTTTGGTGGTGTGGACAAGCTTTGGGCGGCTTCTCTCTCTTGGAGCTGGAAGCAAGCACATCTTTATGCCTTCAGTGGTGTTTGATGGCTTTGTTTTCCTCTTGTTCAATCTCCTCAAAAGACGGCTTGTCAATAATTTGCTCGTTCGCGGGGAACTATTTTCAGGAAATGTTAGTTGTGTAGACTTAGATTGAACCTTTTTAGGTGCGTTTCTTGCGTTCTGTGATCCTTTCTTGGAGTATGCATAGGAGGGTCTATTAGAAGAATGCCTTTACCCTTGTTTGTCTGTTCTTGTGAAGCAGAAGGCAAAAATCTACTAATCTAGTCTTGCAAGGCAGCAAGGTTTGTGTTGGTTTGTTATTGGCTTGTCATCAATTGTGCGACTGAGGCAGCTACTTGTTCTCTTAAGCTCATATCTTGTCTATTTGTTGAATGCAATATGGTCCTGTGAATACAATAGAAACCCCAAAAGAGAAAAAGACCATAATAACCAAGCAACAGAAACAAACAAGAAGTCGATCTACCAAGTTATTACAACCGAAAACAATATGAAAAGACTGTGTAGCGGAAAGGCTAAGGATAAACACACTACAGTCCCAAAATGCAGCGATAACTCATCAAACAAATTGTAGATATTAATTGTAGGAAAATAAGCCTAAGTGCGAACAAGACAAAGACAACCAAGACAATGATGATATATAGCAGATGATAATTGAATCAATCTAGTGATAAGGAAATGATTACCTTGTTTTGGCTATGGGCACCCTATGTCTCGCAAAAATGCCACCTAGTTTAGCTTTTCTCACAAAAGCTCCTGCACTCTAAAACCCTTACAGAAACCCAACTGTTGTTATTAGGAATAATGGTTGACACAGTCTATGAGCTAGGCAATTGTAAACTAACACAAGAGGATAACTCATTGCAAGTGTTAGATAGTAACTGTTAAAGCGAATGCATAAACTGACCCCATAAATTTATTATAATAAAAAATCAAAAATACAAAAAAATCACCAAATTACATGGGTCTACAGTAACCCGTGGTGTATGTGCAATATCAAGGGGGGGACAAGGTTCTGGGAACAACCGGTGTAAAAGGACGGACTAAAATCCTACCCGAAAATCCTCCTGTTCTCCACTTCTTATGTCACCGGCTCCAAAAATATGAATATGAATATCCTAAGACACTCAAATTCTTTTCACTCCAATTCTAGCTTAAGCGCCCTTTAGTTTTTCCACCTAACACTCTCATAAAAAAAATATAATCTCACAAACCTCATATTTCTCGAAAATCTTTTTCCTGCCAAGCTTACTGCCAGCTAGATTACTTGGTTGCCTCAGTGTCCTGAAAGGTTTTCACTCATCCCAGGATTTAATTTTATTTTGTTAATTGTGTCTTTGTGAATTTTTTTATTTATTAAAAAAAGATACATAGCAAGTGCAATCTATTCCCCCACAATTAAAAAAAGATACATAGCAAGTACAATCTACTCCATCGTTTCCCAACGAGTGTCTTGGATAGCCGTAAACCAATGAAGCTCTTGATCCAAACTTAGTACACTCTCATAAGCCTGCTTACAATAATCAATCTCCATAGGCTCGGGCTCAGCGATGAGAGGCGCATGAATACCAGCTATTGCACGCAAGTCCAACTCATGATAACTTACACTAAAAAATAACAAAGACTCGGTCCTAGGAAGCTCAAGACTGTGCAAGTTCCGAAAATCGAACAAACAATGGTGCATGTCATGATTACAAAGCCGCTCGGTTCCCAAGATATTGAAATCCCGCATACAAACTGCATTAAACTAGAACCGGCTAGAAATCACTAGCATGTTATTATAAAGTCTCATTATCTTATAAGATTCCTTTTAGCATTATAATAATGTCATCTTTAGACAATAGCTCAAGCTTAAGAGAAGATATCTAAACTGGCTCATCCTCATCAGAATCGTTAGCGACCACCAAGAACGTTCCTTGATTGCATTTTCAACAGCATTCTTATTGTCAGAGTCTCCCCATATATTGAATAATTCTTTATTGGTGTCACTTGAACTTGTTTCTACCATTTCATTGGACATGTTTTAGCTAGATTCCCTTTTGTTGGCAGTTATAGCAAATATAGTCCTTTAGGTCTAGCTTGCGTGGAATGGGATTCTTGAAGAGGGACTTGTTATGGAGAAACTTCTTGACCATCTTCTTCATCATTGGAACTTCAAGATCATCATTTTGGTCGCTGGATTTTTCATTCTCCATCCTTGTAAGCACCTTGGCTAGCGTCCGCGTGATTCCTTTGGATTTCCTTGAGGACTTGTCTCGCCTCTTTACCTTCGATCTCCTGGATTTGAAACTTATTAGCGATAAATGAAACTTGAAGCTCCTTCTTTTCTTTGGTCATTATCATTATGCGCCTTGTGGTGTCAAAACTTTTGATTCACACCATGGATAAATGCAATTAAGAGTTCTGATGCCTCTACCTTCACTCCGGCTAAGGATATTTTGTCGGCAATGATCTGGAATCTTGAATTATAATTTAAGATAGTTTTAGATTCCCCCATCTTAAGTGAATGGAAATCCCCCTGAATCTCGATCTTGCAATTGTTATGCATGTCATCGCTTCCCCTATGCATATCAATTATGGCCTTCCACATCCCTTTATCAATAGGGATGCTCATAAACTTGTCGACAACCTTTATTGAGAATGAGTTAAGGATCAGTTGTCAAGATTGGGCATTTTTCTCCGTTATTGTATATTCCTTGGTGTCCCAGTCTTTGTCAACAAGATTTGTAGGGGACAGTTCCATTACCTTTTTTCACCACCCTCCAACATTTATAGTCGTTTTCATGGATGTAATTGGTCGTCATGGTGATCCACCAATTCGAGTTGCATGTAGCTTTGTCATTTGTATTGGTTGGTGAAACTTGATCAATCTTCCAGGTTCTGATACCAATTGTTGGATATAGCTCTTGATATCAATTGAGATTCAGCAAGATTGAGTTCCAATGTGGAAACAACATAAAACAAACACAAAAGATTCAATCAATAGTGATAATCTTTGGATTTTCAAGGACTATGATAAAACTCACTCGCTCTTTTTGTATTGAATTAAGCGATTATAATGAGAACGAAAAACTCATTACACTCTAGTTTTTCTCTTTCTAATTCACTGTAGAAAACTCTCACTTTCAATCCTTCTTACAACACGCGAAGATCACTCTAAACACACAAATTACAAAGAGAGAGAGAGAGAGAATGGAAAAAAGCTATAAACTGATTCCTATTTTTCTTTACTATAAATAGATGATCTATGATCTAGATCTAACTAAAAGAGTTAGTTTAGCCATGTAAGCTAGAGTCTTTATTCTGGTTGGTCACCTAGATTTGTCTTCTCGGTGTTGAAACGACTACATCAACTTGTTGATCACGATTTGTCGAAGCTACACATGTAGGGATAATAACCTTCTAATTTGCAACTTGCCAGCTTCAGCTTCTTTAAAAATAACATGTGTTTTATTCAAAGAGAAATCATGAACCAAGAAGCTTTAGCCTAATAAGGATATCTGCAAGTGGCATCTTGAAATCAAAAAAGCTGCACGCTTTGCCTTAAAGTGTTGTACATGCGCTTCATTCATTCTCTATTTGATTATGGTTCAAGTGACTATGTTGCGTTGTATTGCTAGTTCCTATCTTAATTCCCATAAACCTGAAATACTTAAATAAGAGATAGTTAGATAGACCAGTTTGTCTTCATCAAAACTAGAGAAAACTGAAAGGGAAATGACCAAAAGGGTTCGATTCCCTTACCTAGCATACGGATTCAAGAGTTAATTTTTGTAAATGAACTATTAATTGACTATTGAAAATTTTATAATTATTTGGAAGATGCTTAAATATGTTATAATGAGTTAAACTATTAGATTGCAATAATAATTCATAATTTTTAAATATTTTTTCCTAAAGATAATTAATGACAATTAGAAGGATTAGGGGAATTATTTACTTTTTTTAGAATCAGAGTAAGTAGGAACTAGTTGAGTTTTCTTTTATGTCTTATAATTTTCTAAAAATAACATAGAAAACGATTAATAGTAAAATAAGTATATTTGATATTTTTGAAATCATGCAACTTTTAAGTAGATTAAGATTCTATGATTTCAAGACGAAGCTGACCATTTGTCTTCCATGTACTCATTATCTTGCTTTTCAAAAGTTCCATTTTCTTCAGTGAGGCCCTTGATCATCAAGATTAGGTCATCTTTAAAGAGAATCTCAAGCCTGAGAGAGGATACTTGAATGGGCTCCTCATGCTCTAAATCCTTAGTAGCCATGAGACATTTGCCTTGTTGACTTTCTCCAAGGTCTATCTCATGATCCGATTCTTCCCAGATACTAACGAAGGCCTTCTTGAGATCACTTGTACTCACTGAAACTTTTGATTTAGGACAAGCTTTAGCAAGGTGACCCTTTTCATGGCAGTTAGAACAAACATAGTTCTTCATGTCCCGTTTTGTTGTTGCTATATTTTTATTGATGACTTGTTCTTGAAGAATCTCTTTACCATCTTGGTAATCAAAGCTATTTCAAGGTCATCATCCTTATTGCTAGATTCATCATTCTCCATCATCTTTAGGATATTGGTCAGCTTCAGTGCAGTTCCCTTTGATTCCCTGAAAGCCTTATCCCTTTCTTTGCCTTGATCTTCTTAGATTTGAAACTTTCCAGCTAAGATACAAACTAACAATTCATTTGTTTCCTTGCTCATCAACATTATGATTTTTTTTGTCGAACTTGTGGTTGACGCCATGGATGAACGCCAATAGGACTTCTAATGTGACTCCAGATGAAGACGTTTTGTCGGCTAAGATATGAAATATTGAGTGGTAGTGTAAAACATTTTCATAATCGCCCATTTTGAAATCATGAAACTCAAATTGGAGCTCAAAGTTTCAGTTATTGATCATATCCTCACTACCTTTGTGCATAGAAAGAATCAATTTCCACATTTCCTAAGCAGTTGGATAATCATTACCTTATCCACATCTTTTTGGTGAGAGAATTGTGGATTAGTTACATTTCATTTGCATTCTTCACAGGGGTGGTGTAATACTTTGAATCCCAATCCGCGTCTGTGAGATATTAGGGACACCATCATTGTATTCAATAACTCTCCATCATTGATATCATTTTGTTGAATGTAATTCTTGGTCTCATGATCCAAGACTCGATCACTCCAGGAAAAAGGACATGGGGCTTGTTGACAAAACTTCCAGGGGTGAAATTACCATAGTTCTTGTCGTTGTTTATATTTTTTTGGTGTGAGAGATCTGATTCAAGCCCTGAACCAATTGTAAGATACATCTATTTCGTAGGGAATTAAGATTTAGCAAGACTTAGTTCCTTAAAGAACAAGTAAGAGATTAATTAAGCACACAAGTTTTCACACTAAATAGAGAGAACTTTGGCTAGAATAGCATAGGATAAAACTCACCATCTTCTTGTATTACTTATGTCTTTACAATGAGATGAAATCCCTTAACACTCTAGCTTTTTTTCTAATACACCCTACACTAAGAACAACGTTTTTCACATAGAGCTAAGAGAGAGAGAAATTTTTATAACTCTTCTACGTAATATCCATATCTGTTGAAAAACATCACTTATCTATCTTCAAGCGAGCGAGTTGGTAATCCATGTCAGCAAGATAGCTACGTCGGTAATCCATGTTAGCGAGATAGCTACGCTCCTCTTGGTGACTAGAACAACCTGAAAGTCCTCCTTTCTTAAAGCTACACATGTATGGATGACAATCATCCTCTAGCTTCTATAATCTTTTTTCTTCCAGCCACTTGGGCCACTTGAAATTCCATTTCAGTCGAGCTTCTCATATTTTCTACTCACTTCAGCAATCAACGAGATACACATGCTTAAACTTTGATTCACATGTTCTGTTCCTTTAAACCTAAGCACACTTTCATCACCAAAACATAAAGGATCATGGGCAGGAACTACCACGGGTGATCTTCTTAGTTCCCTTAACCCAACCATGTTTTCTATTTAATGATTATGGGGGCATTTCGAGCAAGCTTATTAAACTTGAAAGCCCAATGTTGACTCAGAGGGGGTCCTCTAACTTGACTTGTTAACTCGACTCATTGACTCGTAAGATATTATTAAAATAGTAAAATATTTAAATAAATACATATAGAATATATATACAAAATATGAAAATATAAAAATATAACATATAAAAAATATATAATAAAGATGTAAAGAAAATATGTTGATATTTTTGTGAAATTAATAAAATTTTAGCAACTTAAATATGTTATTAAAAATTAATGCATAATTACTAAATAAGCTATTATAGTAATTCTTTTAGTTTTATCTACTTTTTAATAAATTAATTACTATTTTCATTCACAAATCTTCTTAACAAGAATTGAACTTTTATGCTCAAATATGAACTCCAAAATCAAAGAACATAATTGGATCTCCTTCAAAAATATACAAAAATGGGCCAAAGTTGACAAAGTTAAATGATTTAATAGACTCTTATAAGCCTGATCCGAATCTAAACGTCTAACCGAGTCTAACCGATTTTATTACGAGTATCCTGGAACATGATTTCTTCTATGCAAATTGAATTGATGCATGTACCCCAACTCGTAGACTTATACAAATCTACGAGTTGAATAACGAGTTTAATAAAATTGATCTCGAGGTTAAATTTGTATTTAGTTGTCATAATACATACATACGTATTGAAAGAGAAAGAACAAATGTTGATTATGTTTTAGAGTAGAAAGGGTCTTAAATTCAAAATATATGTCTTGATTCATTCAGAAGAAAGCTGGGTGCTATATTGATTCATTCGTCTATCGCCAGCATATAATATTGCCTGCCATAATGTGTCATATATATTTAGAGTTGAAAGGGTCTTAAATTCACAATATATATATCTTGATTAATTAATTCAGAAGAACGTTGAAATGGGTATTTTATTAACTGAGTCTTGTTTAACATCTAACCCCTTTTAGAAAATATTTTGAATTTAATCACTGAGAAAGTAAAATAAAAAGAGAAATCGGATATGATATGCACTTCATCTTGGTGGATCCATGAAATCCAGAAAAGAGTAGAAAAAAAGCATATTAATATACTAACATTAAAATATATTTATTTATTATAATGAATAAAATGTATATTATAAAAAAACAATTATTCAGGGAAAGTAGAATGATAGTAAAAAAAGATGTTTGATGGAATGAGAATAAAAAGATAACGTATGTGAAACATACCAGATGGGATAGAAAATATTCATGTTAATAGTCCTTATTTTTTTTAATAAATTTTTTATATCTAAGAGAAACATTTTCCTAGAAAAGTAAAAAATGGATGTACAGGTAGAAAATGCATGTAATATGTTGATTATTTAGGTTCGTGTTATGTTGATTTTTTATTTTGTTTGTTCATTTTATTTTCTAGTTGGTTTGTTCAGACTATCAATTTATCAACTTTCGTTTACCCGATATTGTTATATCGTGTTATTGAAATTATTTTCTTTATAAAAAAGAAGAAAAACATCCATTATACATATAATATAAATGTATTTATATATACATGTAGGAGTCGCTTATACTTTTAAACTTTGTTGAAGGTGCGCATAAAATAAATGAAACAAGCAGAATAAAATATGCATACAGGCATGCAAAACCAGAAAACTATACATTTCAAATGTTTTTTAGTGCACATATATTTTCTTTATGTTAGGTAAGAGAATAATGTAACGCTGCTAAAAAAAGATTATGAGGTTGAAATTATTAAGTACGCCTTAATAGGTTAAGTCTTCTGAGTAATGTGAAGACAAGTTATATCTTACCGATGCATGCTCCACATTTCAAGAAGAGGTGAAGGTAGTTGGGTACCAACATGGCCAGCGGAGATCGCAATAGTATGATGAGTCTGGAGGCAAGGTTATTAAAATCGGATTTTAGGATCGGATCATAAGGAATTCTTAGGATCGGATCATAAAATCGGATCGTAGAGTCGTAAAATTCTAACGCTTAATAAAGAACTATTTTATATTCATTTCTAGACATTGTACTATGAAAAAATGTACTAAATCTTGAATTCTAAAAAATAAATTTGCAAGCATTGCTTCAAAAGAGGATAATTATTCTTCAAATATCAAGTCATGTACACTAAATTATATTTAAAAATCTAGATTCAAGACATTTTTAGATGAGACTTAATGTTATCACAATTATGATTGTTTTAGTTCTTTAGCACACATGAGTAAAAATCCTATGATTTTAAACTCGTAATATATGAGGAATGCACATATATATAGAGAGTGATTTTAATCATGCAAAAGATAAAACAAATAGAATAATTGGGCTTTCAAATAGGCGTTAGTGACTCATCATAGTTCAACGTTAGGATCGTACATGGATCGTAAAATTGTAAGATCCTACTGATATTATGAGATCCAGTAATATCCACAATAAGATTTTGAAACGAATAGATTCTGATGATAGATCCGGATCAAAGATCAATGTTCGTAAGATTTTAAGATCCGGATCTAGATTTTAATAACCATGCTTGGAGAAATCTCCCGAATTTCAAATGGGGTAACACCGAAAAATCAGTTGAACTCACGTATGCGCCCACAAGCATAACAACCCACCTATGCTGAGGTGTTCAGAGCGCTGATGTAGGGCAACACCTAGCTTCAAGTTAATATGAAGAAGACGAAGACGAAGAAGAAGAAGAAGAAGAGGTCCCTTTCAGTGTTGCACAAAAAGCACTCGTCCCCATCAGAAACAACCGACAAGAAGCATTGCGAAGAGGTTTCGCTCATCCTCGAACTCGAGTTCCGTTACTCTTCCTCCAATGGCTCCACAATTTCAAAGCGCCCTCTACCTCAAGCAGGTCATCATTGGTCGTGAAGCTTGATGAGGGTTAGTAGCATATTACCCGATTGAGAAGTCCTTTTATCTTCTCGATCTACAAGGATGGGACAAGCTCAAAGTCGAGCCATCGGATGCAAATCTGAAAATTGTTCTCCTCTTCTACAGTAACTTCAAAGTGGGAGAGTCGGCCGATCCAAGTCTGCCATCTAACATGGTGACATTGAAGTGGAACAAGGAAAACCAATGTGTCAGTCTAGCGATGTTTGCCAAGACAATATGACTGCCTACCGGGAGGGGCTTTTCAACTAGATTCCCAAGAAGAACTGGCCTATGGGAGCCAATGCTATAAAAGGAGAACGTTTTTGGAAGAACAATGCCAAAGGAGTTCAAGACAAGTAAGCTCACCCTCTCCTACAAGCTCATACACCAGTTCATCATTCGCCAATATAATGTCTCGCCAGGAAAACAAGGATACCGTCAACATTGGGGATTGAATACTCATGGATAGAGTGCTCAAGAGAAAGCTTGTGGAAACGCCTCAAATTATGTTCACTCATATGTACACCTGAAGATACCACCCATTCCCTACCCTACCATCACATCATAAACAAGATAATGGTCGAGCTTGGGACTTGTAATCCCACTAAGGAAATATCTTCATGAAGATAACTGCTTACATAGTGTCTTGACAAGCTCCAGCAACAATCTAATGTGGATGAAGTGCTTGAGGTTCTCCATTTCCCTACAACTTACAAGAATCCCTATGAAGGCCAATGAACAACCTTCTAATCTAGCTTAAGCTATATAGAGTACTGAATTCACCCTTGATGGCTTTTGCTGAGTTAATGGAAGAAAAGTTTAACAAGATTATTCAGCTTCTGGAAGCTCGGAACCAACGAGGAGACACGATTTTTCCTAGTTCTCTACATTCTCATTAGCTATATAACTGCTTAAGATTTATCTACCTAATTGTCTATGTTTTATGAGATTTTGAGTGATTAGTATAATATAAAATTATGATTTTCGTATAAGTGTTGACTTGTTATATGTCTACTACTTGCATGCTTACTTGACCCAATTATATTTTGTATGCGTTCACTCCTCTAGACAGTAGCGTGTTTGTCTTTTTTCACTAACTTCTGGGTTGTTTCATGTTTAGAGTTTTTTTATAATGTCAAAAGGTGGAATACAAGTGAAAATATATTTGCTTGGGTTAAGGGGAAATTAGACCTATATAAAATCTAAGAAGGAGTAAAGGTAACCAGATTATTACCTAAGGGGGAACTAAAGGTTATTTACTTCAAAAGTTCTGTCCTTTTCTTAAAGTTTTGATATTACTCATTTCTATTAATGATATGTCTAGTTTTTTAGGTTTGTCATCATCAAAAAAGGGGACACTGTTAGGTAAGGGATTCAAGGGGTTACCCTTGAGCCAGTTTCGTTCCAGCTTTTTCTGGGTTTGATTAAGACAAATAAGTTTTTTTAACTATCTCTTTGAGTATAGTATTTCATGTTCATGCGAACGGATATAGGGAACCAACTTTGAAGCACAAGAGAATCACTTGAATTAAAATCAAATAGAGAATGAATAAATCGCATGTACGATGATCAAAACCAGAGCCAGTAGATAATATGAATGGCGACTTAGTTCAAAATACAAGTGGCACAAGTTGCAACCTAGTGATTATCAACCCTACACGTGTAGCTCTAGTGAAGCACGATCAGCAAGTTGATGTAGCTGTTGGAGAATCAAGAAGATGAATCTTGCTGACCAATTAGAGAGAAAACTATGTGACTAAACCGACTCTTTCACCTAAAGTTAGCTAAGGCTAGTCTATGAATAGTTTAGAGAAATAGAAAGTCTAGTTACATTCTTTTCTATCTTCTTATCTCTCTATATTTTCTATTTTAAGAGTAATTTTCGGGTATTGTGAGAAGTGTTATAAGTGAGAGGGTTTCTAAAGTGAGTGAGAAAGAAAAAAATACTAGAGTGATAGAGTTTTTCATCTCATTACAATAGCTTGATAATACAAGAAGTTCAATGAATTTTATCCTAGATCACCCTGATCAATTCTCACTGTTTTTAGTGTGAAATCTTGCGTGCATACGTTCTCTTATTTTGTCACAGAAATTGTATCTTACTAAATCTCAGTTTCCTAAAAGAACCAATCTTGTAACATATCCTCCCTCATCGTTGCCCATCCTAGGTAGGACCTAGCACTGAAAGTATCAGGTTGTAGCTCATGGAGCCCTACCCATCTCCTCCTTGTAATTAAAGGCAGGAAGGTTGTTGCCAGAGATAATCGAACTCTAACCTTTAGCATATTCTCCTTACTTTGAGAGATACGTCACCGGTTGAGTAGTACATCAACTAGTGACATATCTCTCCAAGTAAGTAGGCTATGATAAATGTCATGGGTTTGATCACTACTAGAAAACACTAAATTAGCGACGGATTCGCGTTCTGTCTCTAATCCATAGAACAGCGACGGATATAGCGACGGATTTCAGATCCGGCACTAATATTTGTAACCCCAATCGTTGGCGACGGTATACTACCCATTAGCGACGGATTTCCGTCGCTAATGGGTAGTGTTTTAGGCGGGTCTTGTACCGCCTAAAATACTACCCAATAGCGACTGAAATCCGTCGCTAATGGGTAGTGTTTTAGGCGGGTCTTGTACCGCCTAAAATACTACCTAGTAGCGACGGATTTCCGTCGCTACTGAGTTTGGCGGTCAAATTTGGCGCCATGAATTACATATTAGTGATGGATTTCCGTCGCTAATATGTAGTTTCCGCCAAAATATTGGGGGAAATTTAAATCGACCGCCTAATTGTTGGAAACGGATTTAGCGACGGAATTCCGTCGCTAAATCCTCGTCTTCTATAAATACCCAGCCCGCTCTGTGATTTTTCTCCCATAACCCTATCTCCTCTTCCTTCTTCCGCGCTCTTTCTGTCCCGCCGCCCGTCTCCCCGTCCGCCTCCCCCGCTTCCTCCTTGTGAGTCCGACCGCCCGATTGCACACTCCCCTGTGTCCGTCTCTCCAAATCCGCCTGCCCGCCCGCCTCTGCCCCTTCGTCCGCCCGACTGTCGCCGACCGACCGTCCGCCGACCGACCGCCACCTCGTCCTCCGACCGACCGCCGCCTCCTCTGCCTCCCTTCCTCCGCCCTCTGTCATCCCACAACCCCCAGGTTAGATTTTTTTTTGTGTTTTTATTGATTTCCTATTTTCTTATAATGTTTTATATATTTAAATTTCGTTATAATATTAGAATTAATATATAAATAGGTTAGAAATTATATAGGTTTTTTAAAAATTTGTTAGAAATTATATAGATATTTTATGAATTTTATAGACTTTGTTTATAATTATTTAAGATTTTTATGAATTAAATAGGATTAGATAGTATTTTATGAATTAAATAGGATTAAATAAGATTATATATTTTTATGAATTTTTTAGTGTTTAAAATAAATTATTATGAATTATATAGGTTTTTTTAGAAATTTTATAGAATTTTATATAGATTTTTTAATAATTTTTTAGTGTTTAAATAGAATTAAATAAGATTAGATAGTATTTTATGAATAAATAGGATTGAATAAGATTATCTATATTTTTATGAATTTTTTAGTGTTTGAATAGAATTATTATGAATTATATAGGTTTTTTTAGAATTTTATAGAATTATATATATTTTTTAATAATTTTTAGTGTTTAAATACAATTAAATAGGATTAGATAGTATTTTATTAATTAAATAGGATTAATGATATTTTTATGAATTTTTTAGTGTTTAAATAGAATTATTATGAATTATATAGGTTTTTTAGAAATTTAATAGAATTATATATATTTTTTATAAATTTTAAATATTGAAGATTTAGAATTTTGTATGGATTTAGAATAATAAAGATTTAAAATATTATAGAATTTATATATTGAGTGTTGTGGATTTCGAAATATATATGATTGGTGATTTAAAACTTGAAGATTTAGAATTTTGTATGGATTTAGAATATTAAATATTTAAAATATTGTAGAAAATACATATATGGTGTTGTGGATTTCGAAATATATATGATTGATGGATTTAATTAAATATTATTCAAATAATGTAGAAATATTAAAATATTAATATATATGATTAATGCTCGGAATTAATGTAACAAAATAAAATAAATTAGAGATTTTATTAGTAGGATAATAAATGCGGGTAGCTAGATAGAATCGTTATCTAATAAAAAGTACTATAAAGATGAATCAAGATCGTGGTTGGATGTATCAACGACTCACGAGGGGGTTGCTAACTCCCGACTTTCCCGAGAAAGTGTCAGAGTTTATCCAGTTTGCCACAGATCATCCAACATGTATGAGTGAAGGAAAAATAAAATGCCCCTGTACTAAGTATGCATGTAGAAATAAAAGATATCGCAATACGGAAGATGTAGAATATCATATTTTGAGAAATGGCTTTGTAAAAGATTATCAAATATGGGGTGTTTCATGGCGAGGGGACCGTGTTGAATCCCAGAGGACAACAATATATCGTATCAGAGAACGATGTCGAGGGGTTCGGATTATCATCTGGGCATAGGATGATAAATGATGCTGCTGGTGCAGAAGTGGCCTTCCAAGGTGAGCCTCCGAATGCCGAATCACAATTTTTTTTGATATGATGAGCGCAGCGGGGCCAAGAAATATGGCCTGGTAAACAACAAGCATTCTCCATTTTCTGCATCTGCTAAAATGATGGATATAAAGTGTCGTCATCAGGGTTCGATAAGGTTAATGGACGACATGTGCGAGTTCATACAAGAGCTACTTCCGGAGGATAACAAGATGCCAACCAATTTTGCTAACATAAAAAAGTTGGTTAAGGGTTTGGGGTTACCTGTTGAGGTCATTGACTGTTGTCGCCGAAACTGTATGCTTTATTGGGGGGAAGAAGATGCAG
>NW_027367704.1:0-55649 GCF_046119375.1 Phyllobates terribilis
GGTGCAATTCTGAAATTTTTTGCTTTTTCCTGTTAATCCTAGCATGATAAAGAAGATTCAAAGAGAGTGAGATGCCAGCTCCTTTCATTCAGTCAGTAGCTTCAAACATTTCTGGTATATGAAAAACATGTTTTTCAATGGCAAAAATCAATGAATATTGTAAATGCACAAACAGTAATATCTCCACATTGCAAGGTGCAATTCTGAAATTTTTTGCTTTTTCCTGCTAATCCTAGCATGATAAAGAAGATTCAAAGAGAGTGAGATGCCAGCTCCTTTCATTCAGTCAGTAGCTTCAAACATTTCTGGTATATGAAAAACGTTTTTCAATGGCAAAAATCAATGAATATTGTAAATGCACAAACAGTAATATCTCCACATTGCAAGGTGCAATTCTGAAATTTTTTGCTTTTTCCTGCTAATCCTAGCATGATAAAGAAGATTCAAAGAGAGTGAGATGCCAGCTCCTTTCATTCAGTCAGTAGCTTCAAACATTTCTGGTATATGAAAAACATGTTTTTCAATGGCAAAAATCAATGAATATTGTAAATGCACAAACAGTAATATCTCCACATTGCACGGTGCAATTCTGAAATTTTTAGCTTTTTCCTGTTAATCCTAGCATGATAAAGAAGATTCAAAGAGAGTGAGATGCCAGCTCCTTTCATTCAGTCAGTAGCTTCAAACATTTCTGGTATATGAAAAACGTTTTCAATGGCAAAAATCAATGAATATTGTAAATGCACAAACAGTAATATCTCCACATTGCAAGGTGCAATTCTGAAATTTTTTGCTTTTTCCTGTTAATCCTAGCATGATAAAGAAGATTCAAAGAGAGTGAGATGCCAGCTCCTTTCATTCAGTCAGTAGCTTCAAACATTTCTGGTATATGAAAAACATGTTTTTCAATGGCAAAAATCAATGAATATTGTAAATGCACAAACAGTAATATCTCCGCATTGCAAGGTGCAATTCTGAAATTTTTTGCTTTTTCCTGCTAATCCTAGCATGATAAAGAAGATTCAAAGAGAGTGAGATGCCAGCTCCTTTCATTCAGTCAGTAGCTTCAAACATTTCTGGTATATGAAAAACATGTTTTTCAATGGCAAAAATCAATGAATATTGTAAATGCACAAACAGTAATATCTCCACATTGCACGGTGCAATTCTGAAATTTTTAGCTTTTTCCTGTTAATCCTAGCATGATAAAGAAGATTCAAAGAGAGTGAGATGCCAGCTCCTTTCATTCAGTCAGTAGCTTCAAACATTTCTGGTATATGAAAAACATGTTTTTCAATGGCAAAAATCAATGAATATTGTAAATGCACAAACAGTAATATCTCCACATTGCAAGGTGCAATTCTGAAATTTTTTGCTTTTTCCTGCTAATCCTAGCATGATAAAGAAGATTCAAAGAGAGTGAGATGCCAGCTCCTTTCATTCAGTCAGTAGCTTCAAACATTTCTGGTATATGAAAAACGTTTTTCAATGGCAAAAATCAATGAATATTGTAAATGCACAAACAGTAATATCTCCACATTGCAAGGTGCAATTCTGAAATTTTTTGCTTTTTCCTGTTAATCCTAGCATGATAAAGAAGATTCAAAGAGAGTGAGATGCCAGCTCCTTTCATTCAGTCAGTAGCTTCAAACATTTCTGGTATATGAAAAACATGTTTTTCAATGGCAAAAATCAATGAATATTGTAAATGCACAAACAGTAATATCTCCACATTGCACGGTGCAATTCTGAAATTTTTAGCTTTTTCCTGTTAATCCTAGCATGATAAAGAAGATTCAAAGAGAGTGAGATGCCAGCTCCTTTCATTCAGTCAGTAGCTTCAAACATTTCTGGTATATGAAAAACATGTTTTTCAATGGCAAAAATCAATGAATATTGTAAATGCACAAACAGTAATATCTCCACATTGCAAGGTGCAATTCTGAAATTTTTTGCTTTTTCCTGTTAATCCTAGCATGATAAAGAAGATTCAAAGAGAGTGAGATGCCAGCTCCTTTCATTCAGTCAGTAGCTTCAAACATTTCTGGTATATGAAAAACATGTTTTTCAATGGCAAAAATCAATGAATATTGTAAATGCACAAACAGTAATATCTCCACATTGCACGGTGCAATTCTGAAATTTTTAGCTTTTTCCTGTTAATCCTAGCATGATAAAGAAGATTCAAAGAGAGTGAGATGCCAGCTCCTTTCATTCAGTCAGTAGCTTCAAACATTTCTGGTATATGAAAAACGTTTTTCAATGGCAAAAATCAATGAATATTGTAAATGCACAAACAGTAATATCTCCACATTGCAAGGTGCAATTCTGAAATTTTTTGCTTTTTCCTGTTAATCCTAGCATGATAAAGAAGATTCAAAGAGAGTGAGATGCCAAGCTCCTTTCATTCAGTCAGTAGCTTCAAACATTTCTGGTATATGAAAAACATGTTTTTCAATGGCAAAAATCAATGAATATTGTAAATGCACAAACAGTAATATCTCCGCATTGCAAGGTGCAATTCTGAAATTTTTTGCTTTTTCCTGCTAATCCTAGCATGATAAAGAAGATTCAAAGAGAGTGAGATGCCAGCTCCTTTCATTCAGTCAGTAGCTTCAAACATTTCTGGTATATGAAAAACATGTTTTTCAATGGCAAAAATCAATGAATATTGTAAATGCACAAACAGTAATATCTCCACATTGCACGGTGCAATTCTGAAATTTTTAGCTTTTTCCTGTTAATCCTAGCATGATAAAGAAGATTCAAAGAGAGTGAGATGCCAGCTCCTTTCATTCAGTCAGTAGCTTCAAACATTTCTGGTATATGAAAAACATGTTTTTCAATGGCAAAAATCAATGAATATTGTAAATGCACAAACAGTAATATCTCCACATTGCAAGGTGCAATTCTGAAATTTTTTGCTTTTTCCTGCTAATCCTAGCATGATAAAGAAGATTCAAAGAGAGTGAGATGCCAGCTCCTTTCATTCAGTCAGTAGCTTCAAACATTTCTGGTATATGAAAAACATGTTTTTCAATGGCAAAAATCAATGAATATTGTAAATGCACAAACAGTAATATCTCCACATTGCAAGGTGCAATTCTGAAATTTTTTGCTTTTTCCTGTTAATCCTAGCATGATAAAGAAGATTCAAAGAGAGTGAGATGCCAGCTCCTTTCATTCAGTCAGTAGCTTCAAACATTTCTGGTATATGAAAAACGTTTTTCAATGGCAAAAATCAATGAATATTGTAAATGCACAAACAGTAATATCTCCACATTGCAAGGTGCAATTCTGAAATTTTTTGCTTTTTCCTGCTAATCCTAGCATGATAAAGAAGATTCAAAGAGAGTGAGATGCCAGCTCCTTTCATTCAGTCAGTAGCTTCAAACATTTCTGGTATATGAAAAACGTTTTTCAATGGCAAAAATCAATGAATATTGTAAATGCACAAACAGTAATATCTCCACATTGCAAGGTGCAATTCTGAAATTTTTTGCTTTTTCCTGCTAATCCTAGCATGATAAAGAAGATTCAAAGAGAGTGAGATGCCAGCTCCTTTCATTCAGTCAGTAGCTTCAAACATTTCTGGTATATGAAAAACATGTTTTTCAATGGCAAAAATCAATGAATATTGTAAATGCACAAACAGTAATATCTCCACATTGCACGGTGCAATTCTGAAATTTTTAGCTTTTTCCTGTTAATCCTAGCATGATAAAGAAGATTCAAAGAGAGTGAGATGCCAGCTCCTTTCATTCAGTCAGTAGCTTCAAACATTTCTGGTATATGAAAAACGTTTTTCAATGGCAAAAATCAATGAATATTGTAAATGCACAAACAGTAATATCTCCACATTGCAAGGTGCAATTCTGAAATTTTTTGCTTTTTCCTGCTAATCCTAGCATGATAAAGAAGATTCAAAGAGAGTGAGATGCCAGCTCCTTTCATTCAGTCAGTAGCTTCAAACATTTCTGGTATATGAAAAACGTTTTTCAATGGCAAAAATCAATGAATATTGTAAATGCACAAACAGTAATATCTCCACATTGCACGGTGCAATTCTGAAATTTTTAGCTTTTTCCTGTTAATCCTAGCATGATAAAGAAGATTCAAAGAGAGTGAGATGCCAGCTCCTTTCATTCAGTCAGTAGCTTCAAACATTTCTGGTATATGAAAAACATGTTTTTCAATGGCAAAAATCAATGAATATTGTAAATGCACAAACAGTAATATCTCCACATTGCAAGGTGCAATTCTGAAATTTTTTGCTTTTTCCTGCTAATCCTAGCATGATAAAGAAGATTCAAAGAGAGTGAGATGCCAGCTCCTTTCATTCAGTCAGTAGCTTCAAACATTTCTGGTATATGAAAAACATGTTTTTCAATGGCAAAAATCAATGAATATTGTAAATGCACAAACAGTAATATCTCCACATTGCACGGTGCAATTCTGAAATTTTTAGCTTTTTCCTGTTAATCCTAGCATGATAAAGAAGATTCAAAGAGAGTGAGATGCCAGCTCCTTTCATTCAGTCAGTAGCTTCAAACATTTCTGGTATATGAAAAACGTTTTTCAATGGCAAAAATCAATGAATATTGTAAATGCACAAACAGTAATATCTCCACATTGCAAGGTGCAATTCTGAAATTTTTTGCTTTTTCCTGTTAATCCTAGCATGATAAAGAAGATTCAAAGAGAGTGAGATGCCAGCTCCTTTCATTCAGTCAGTAGCTTCAAACATTTCTGGTATATGAAAAACATGTTTTTCAATGGCAAAAATCAATGAATATTGTAAATGCACAAACAGTAATATCTCCGCATTGCAAGGTGCAATTCTGAAATTTTTTGCTTTTTCCTGCTAATCCTAGCATGATAAAGAAGATTCAAAGAGAGTGAGATGCCAGCTCCTTTCATTCAGTCAGTAGCTTCAAACATTTCTGGTATATGAAAAACATGTTTTTCAATGGCAAAAATCAATGAATATTGTAAAAGCACAAACAGTAATATCTCCACATTGCACGGTGCAATTCTGAAATTTTTAGCTTTTTCCTGTTAATCCTAGCATGATAAAGAAGATTCAAAGAGAGTGAGATGCCAGCTCCTTTCATTCAGTCAGTAGCTTCAAACATTTCTGGTATATGAAAAACATGTTTTTCAATGGCAAAAATCAATGAATATTGTAAATGCACAAACAGTAATATCTCCGCATTGCAAGGTGCAATTCTGAAATTTTTTGCTTTTTCCTGCTAATCCTAGCATGATAAAGAAGATTCAAAGAGAGTGAGATGCCAGCTCCTTTCATTCAGTCAGTAGCTTCAAACATTTCTGGTATATGAAAAACATGTTTTTCAATGGCAAAAATCAATGAATATTGTAAATGCACAAACAGTAATATCTCCACATTGCAAGGTGCAATTCTGAAATTTTTTGCTTTTTCCTGCTAATCCTAGCATGATAAAGAAGATTCAAAGAGAGATGCCAGCTCCTTTCATTCAGTCAGTAGCTTCAAACATTTCTGGTATATGAAAAACATGTTTTTCAATGGCAAAAATCAATGAATATTGTAAATGCACAAACAGTAATATCTCCACATTGCACGGTGCAATTCTGAAATTTTTAGCTTTTTCCTGTTAATCCTAGCATGATAAAGAAGATTCAAAGAGAGTGAGATGCCAGCTCCTTTCATTCAGTCAGTAGCTTCAAACATTTCTGGTATATGAAAAACGTTTTTCAATGGCAAAAATCAATGAATATTGTAAATGCACAAACAGTAATATCTCCACATTGCAAGGTGCAATTCTGAAATTTTTTGCTTTTTCCTGTTAATCCTAGCATGATAAAGAAGATTCAAAGAGAGTGAGATGCCAGCTCCTTTCATTCAGTCAGTAGCTTCAAACATTTCTGGTATATGAAAAACATGTTTTTCAATGGCAAAAATCAATGAATATTGTAAATGCACAAACAGTAATATCTCCACATTGCACGGTGCAATTCTGAAATTTTTAGCTTTTTCCTGTTAATCCCAGCATGATAAAGAAGATTCAAAGAGAGTGAGATGCCAGCTCCTTTCATTCAGTCAGTAGCTTCAAACATTTCTGGTATATGAAAAACATGTTTTTCAATGGCAAAAATCAATGAATATTGTAAATGCACAAACAGTAATATCTCCACATTGCAAGGTGCAATTCTGAAATTTTTAGCTTTTTCCTGTTAATCCTAGCATGATAAAGAAGATTCAAAGAGAGTGAGATGCCAGCTCCTTTCATTCAATCAGTAGCTTCAAACATTTCTGGTATATGAAAAACATGTTTTTCAATGGCAAAAATCAATGAATATTGTAAATGCACAAACAGTAATATCTCCACATTGCAAGGTGCAATTCTGAAATTTTTTGCTTTTTCCTGCTAATCCTAGCATGATAAAGAAGATTCAAAGAGAGTGAGATGCCAGCTCCTTTCATTCAGTCAGTAGCTTCAAACATTTCTGGTATATGAAAAACATGTTTTTCAATGGCAAAAATCAATGAATATTGTAAATGCACAAACAGTAATATCTCCACATTGCAAGGTGCAATTCTGAAATTTTTTGCTTTTTCCTGCTAATCCTAGCATGATAAAGAAGATTCAAAGAGAGTGAGATGCCAGCTCCTTTCATTCAGTCAGTAGCTTCAAACATTTCTGGTATATGAAAAACGTTTTTCAATGGCAAAAATCAATGAATATTGTAAATGCACAAACAGTAATATCTCCACATTGCACGGTGCAATTCTGAAATTTTTAGCTTTTTCCTGTTAATCCTAGCATGATAAAGAAGATTCAAAGAGAGTGAGATGCCAGCTCCTTTCATTCAGTCAGTAGCTTCAAACATTTCTGGTATATGAAAAACATGTTTTTCAATGGCAAAAATCAATGAATATTGTAAATGCACAAACAGTAATATCTCCACATTGCAAGGTGCAATTCTGAAATTTTTTGCTTTTTCCTGCTAATCCTAGCATGATAAAGAAGATTCAAAGAGAGTGAGATGCCAGCTCCTTTCATTCAGTCAGTAGCTTCAAACATTTCTGGTATATGAAAAACATGTTTTTCAATGGCAAAAATCAATGAATATTGTAAATGCACAAACAGTAATATCTCCACATTGCACGGTGCAATTCTGAAATTTTTAGCTTTTTCCTGTTAATCCTAGCATGATAAAGAAGATTCAAAGAGAGTGAGATGCCAGCTCCTTTCATTCAGTCAGTAGCTTCAAACATTTCTGGTATATGAAAAACGTTTTTCAATGGCAAAAATCAATGAATATTGTAAATGCACAAACAGTAATATCTCCACATTGCAAGGTGCAATTCTGAAATTTTTTGCTTTTTCCTGTTAATCCTAGCATGATAAAGAAGATTCAAAGAGAGTGAGATGCCAGCTCCTTTCATTCAGTCAGTAGCTTCAAACATTTCTGGTATATGAAAAACATGTTTTTCAATGGCAAAAATCAATGAATATTGTAAATGCACAAACAGTAATATCTCCGCATTGCAAGGTGCAATTCTGAAATTTTTTGCTTTTTCCTGCTAATCCTAGCATGATAAAGAAGATTCAAAGAGAGTGAGATGCCAGCTCCTTTCATTCAGTCAGTAGCTTCAAACATTTCTGGTATATGAAAAACATGTTTTTCAATGGCAAAAATCAATGAATATTGTAAAAGCACAAACAGTAATATCTCCACATTGCACGGTGCAATTCTGAAATTTTTAGCTTTTTCCTGTTAATCCTAGCATGATAAAGAAGATTCAAAGAGAGTGAGATGCCAGCTCCTTTCATTCAGTCAGTAGCTTCAAACATTTCTGGTATATGAAAAACATGTTTTTCAATGGCAAAAATCAATGAATATTGTAAATGCACAAACAGTAATATCTCCGCATTGCAAGGTGCAATTCTGAAATTTTTTGCTTTTTCCTGCTAATCCTAGCATGATAAAGAAGATTCAAAGAGAGTGAGATGCCAGCTCCTTTCATTCAGTCAGTAGCTTCAAACATTTCTGGTATATGAAAAACATGTTTTTCAATGGCAAAAATCAATGAATATTGTAAATGCACAAACAGTAATATCTCCACATTGCAAGGTGCAATTCTGAAATTTTTTGCTTTTTCCTGCTAATCCTAGCATGATAAAGAAGATTCAAAGAGAGTGAGATGCCAGCTCCTTTCATTCAGTCAGTAGCTTCAAACATTTCTGGTATATGAAAAACATGTTTTTCAATGGCAAAAATCAATGAATATTGTAAATGCACAAACAGTAATATCTCCACATTGCACGGTGCAATTCTGAAATTTTTAGCTTTTTCCTGTTAATCCTAGCATGATAAAGAAGATTCAAAGAGAGTGAGATGCCAGCTCCTTTCATTCAGTCAGTAGCTTCAAACATTTCTGGTATATGAAAAACGTTTTTCAATGGCAAAAATCAATGAATATTGTAAATGCACAAACAGTAATATCTCCACATTGCAAGGTGCAATTCTGAAATTTTTTGCTTTTTCCTGTTAATCCTAGCATGATAAAGAAGATTCAAAGAGAGTGAGATGCCAGCTCCTTTCATTCAGTCAGTAGCTTCAAACATTTCTGGTATATGAAAAACATGTTTTTCAATGGCAAAAATCAATGAATATTGTAAATGCACAAACAGTAATATCTCCACATTGCACGGTGCAATTCTGAAATTTTTAGCTTTTTCCTGTTAATCCCAGCATGATGAAGATTCAAAGAGAGTGAGATGCCAGCTCCTTTCATTCAGTCAGTAGCTTCAAACATTTCTGGTATATGAAAAACATGTTTTTCAATGGCAAAAATCAATGAATATTGTAAATGCACAAACAGTAATATCTCCACATTGCAAGGTGCAATTCTGAAATTTTTAGCTTTTTCCTGTTAATCCTAGCATGATAAAGAAGATTCAAAGAGAGTGAGATGCCAGCTCCTTTCATTCAATCAGTAGCTTCAAACATTTCTGGTATATGAAAAACATGTTTTTCAATGGCAAAAATCAATGAATATTGTAAATGCACAAACAGTAATATCTCCGCATTGCAAGGTGCAATTCTGAAATTTTTTGCTTTTTCCTGTTAATCCTAGCATGATAAAGAAGATTCAAAGAGAGTGAGATGCCAGCTCCTTTCATTCAGTCAGTAGCTTCAAACATTTCTGGTATATGAAAAACATGTTTTTCAATGGCAAAAATCAATGAATATTGTAAATGCACAAACAGTAATATCTCCACATTGCACGGTGCAATTCTGAAATTTTTAGCTTTTTCCTACTAATCCTAGCATGATAAAGAAGATTCAAAGAGAGTGAGATGCCAGCTCCTTTCATTCAGTCAGTAGCTTCAAACATTTCTGGTATATGAAAAACATGTTTTTCAATGGCAAAAATCAATGAATATTGTAAATGCACAAACAGTAATATCTCCACATTGCACGGTGCAATTCTGAAATTTTTAGCTTTTTCCTACTAATCCTAGCATGATAAAGAAGATTCAAAGAGAGTGAGATGGGGGCGTGGCTTAGGCACAGACCAGGATGGCAGCATAGGTCTGAGCTCCATGAGGGCTAAAACTACAAAGCGACGATAAAAGCAACTTAAGAGGATTTATTCACTCAATTTTGGCATGGACAAACTTCTTAAAGCCTAAGGATCATCTGGATACTAAAAAGACTCTCCCTGACCCGTTATTCCAGGAGATATTTCATTTGGAAGCAGTGAGGTGCGTCCTTGATTTCATTCCAGTCGTGGGTATTGTGACATAGACCTGCAGGCTTGCAGGTCTGTGTGTCTCTGCAAGGGGACCCTCACTACTCCCTTCCTCTGGACCTAGGAATACCACTTATCAGCTGTTATTGGACAATTTGAAGAGGATTCATACTTTGAGGACGGTGGCACGGAGCCCTTAAAACCTGCTCTGCCGTTGTGGGGTGCCGATGGCTGCGGGACAAGCCGGTTCTGTACCTCAGCTTTTGCAGCTTGTGCTGGGAAGTAACAAGGACTGAGTCCTAATTAGACCTACGGGACTTTGTATCCCTGAAAACGGCCCCACTGAACCGGACCGCCAGCCTGCAAACTCTCCCTGCCTGCTAGTCACCCCACCACCAGCTGCGACCGGTGACAAGACTCCTGAACTGAAACCACCGGCCGACGTTGTGCAGGAAAGACTGCGGACCTCAGAGCCTTTGAAGTAGTGGCACTGCTCCTTTGGATTAAGCCTCCTTGCCTTTATGGGACTCCAGGGACAAGATTCTTGACACCAGCTGAAGTCCGGGACCCCATACCTGAACGTCGCGGAGACCGGGAGACGGAGCGAGACTACATACACCAAGCTAAGGTCAGATAAGCCCAGGCTGATGCCTGGGCTCTTATCGGATCCCTGAGGGTCCGTTGTCCGTGATCCAGGAGCTGCTTTGGGGGCAGCTGTGTCCCCTTCTGTTGTTGGGATGCTGCTATGGCTTTTCCCCCCCCTTAGCTGACTGCCACCGCTGGTATCTGCGTCCCGGCTCCCTCCTCTCCTGTGTGGTTGTTCCGTGTGTGAAGGGGCTGTTCCCGAGGTGGCGGTGCCCCCTCCTCTGTCCCGGAGCTGTCCGCTCCGCTCTCCTTACTGTGGCCGGACTCTGCTGATAACCTCAGCCAGCCTCCTCGTGGCCCCGGGGCTATTATAGTGGAGGTGGTATCTTGTGCCTGCTGCTGGGAGGCCGGTGCGTTCCTGTCTACCCCTAACTGACTGGCACCGCCGGTGTCCACGGCCGGTCTCTCCTACCTCTGAGGTCTGCTCTCTGCTCTCCGCGATCCCGGGGCTGTTCTGGGGGTGGTGTGTCTGCCCCTCCGCTGTGGGTCCGTTCCGCTCCTTGTCCCCCGGCTGACAGGCAAAGCCGGTACTCACGGCTCACTTTACCCTCTGCTGCCGAGCTGTGACAGATGATCCCGGGGCTGTTCCCTTGGTAGCGGTGCCCCCCTCATCTGACTGCGGGTCTGTTTGAATCTCCCGGCTCCCAGCTGACAGTCACCGCCGACACCCACGGTCCGCCTCCTCCTTCTGCCCGCAGCGCCGTTCTGTCACCTATGTGCCCCTAGTGTCTGGTCCCCACTGACTCTCATTGACTGCCGACCCCCCTCCTATTGCAGCGCTGCTGTGATCCCGCTTGTCACCGGCATCTATTACCAGCTGATACATTTGAATCTCCCGCCCCCTCCTGCAGTGCCGCTCTGCTCCGCTGTCCAAGGTGCTGATTTTATATTAGCACATATAAAGCGGTCTATCAGTTAATAAACAGTGTGACAGCAACTTGAGCACTAAGTTTGACCCTGAGGGGGAGGGAAGGGTTAAGTGGAACTGCTACTGTCCTCATATATATATACTGTGACCACGTTACCTGATATATATATTACAGTTGGTACTTATGGAACTCTACGGAACTGCTGACCTCCATAATAATTAGTTTCCTGTTCAGAACTATATGTGCCTTTTATTTTATCCCTCAGGTCAATTTTCATTATTTTTTTTTTTTTTTTTTTGATACTTTTGACTGTGATTTACATTTAAAGGATTGCATTCTAAGGGGTATATATCTCTGCAGTTTTTAAGGGTATTGATTGCTTCTTGTTGGAATGATATTTGTTTAATGCAAATTTATTCTAGTCATTGTTCCTAGTCATTTTGCAACTCTAAAGTCTTTTGTCCTCTCTTTAGGTCAATTATTTCTAGTGTCATTTTTATATTTTTCTATATATATACACTCATAGGTCTGATATTTTATAATGGCGGCTAATAAAAAAAATACCCAAAAGTCTTTGGAAGCTCCCCTTAAATCTAGTGTGGTAAGAGCAAAGTCCTCCCAACGCTTTTCATTTTCAAATCCATCAGAAGATGCTATCAATACTATTAGTCCACTTAAGTCCAGATCACCTCATAGAAATCCGGAAGACAGACAGAGTTCTAAAGTAAGCTCTCCCACCAAAGAATCTTCTAAAAGTCTATTGTCTCCAAAATCACAGAGAATTCCTGATGCTAAAACTGTCCCTTCTACCGTAGTTAAAGAAAAAAAAGTGGAAGAGATGGATATTTCCATCTCTTCAAAGAGAAGGGACCCAGGAGCATGGAGCAACAAATATTCTTCACTGGCTACGAGTTCGGAGGAGGAATCCTCGGACACGTCTCCTAATCCTAGTCCAGATAAGAGACGCGCTAAAAAAGACTTCTCCCCTTCATCCTCAGACCCTACGCCTAGTGTTCCGGTCAAAATGCCCTTTTCACAAGAGTTGGGAAATACCGACCTTGGTTCATATCTGGACAATCTTTTAAAGACGATTGACAGAAATATGAAACTGGGCTTCGAGAAACAGGTAGACACCATGAAATCTACTTTGGAAGCTTTTGGTCTTAAATTGGAGGAAAATACTAAAAGACTTGAAACGGTGGAGGGAAGGGTAGAGTCTGTCTCTTCTGATAATCTAGAAATTAAATCTGAGCTTAAAAGACTCAGACTAAAAGTTGCGGATTTGGAGGATAGAAGTAGAAGAAGTAACTTGAAGATTAGAGGCATATCTGAGGATGTTTCTCCCTCAGATATTTCGGCTTTTGTCAAAGACTTATTTCACAAGACAATCCCATCCCTTTCTGAGCAGGATCTTATCATTGATAGGGCCCATCGCTTATTTCGTCCGACCTCCATCTCCTCGGATCTTCCTAGGGATGTAATAGCTAGGTTACATTTTTTCTCGACCAAAGAGAGAATCTTGAACTATATTAGGGAAAACAGGACTTTTCCAGAGCCTTTCTCGCACCTAAAAATCTTCTCAGATTTTTCCAAAGAAACCATGGATACGAGAAGGTCATACAAATTGACCACAGATAGACTGAGGGATATGAATATCCCGTATAGGTGGGGCTTTCCAGTAAAGTTGCTGATTTTCTTTAACGGGAAAACATTTACTCTTACAGATCCTGAGGAAGGCCCTAAATTTTTTGATTTTATAAAAGACATTCCCTACAAAGTTACAAAGGCACCCCACCACTGAAATGAGAAACACTACTCCCTCGGGAGCCCTCTTTAAAAATAAACTCATTCTATCACCTCACCTAACATGCTATAATAAATTTACCATTCTTCTTTACATTTAGCCTTCATGGTTTGTCCACATTATTTTTCCCCCCAATCTGAGGGAGAACCTTTACGGTGAAGGTTCCCTCAGGAGATTTTTTGATTCGTTTTTTCTTTTTTCTTTGAATACTTGGTTACTGTTATTACTATTTTTGAATTAATATTAGAGATATTGTATTCCAGCTTTGATTGTCGGTTGATTTTTATTTCTTGGGAATTTGTTGGACCAACTGACCCCTCTCCCTTTGGTTTACTTTGATTACCAATTTACCTATGCCTATCAAGATCATCACCTATAATGTAAGAGGCCTAAACAGTCCCAATAAGAGATTCTCCCTTTGGAAGGAATTGGGTCATCTTGGTGCTGATGTTGCGTGTCTTCAGGAGACAAGGTTTGCCGAGGGGAAACACCCTACCTTCACCCACAAACGCTACCCTCATATATTTGAATCCACTAGCGACCGGAAAAAAGCCGGTGTAGCTACAGTGATTAGAGATTCTGTCCCATTTGAGTTTTTAGATCAGCATAGAGATGTCAATGGAAGGTTCCATATATTGCTCTGTAAACTGAATAATCATGAGTGCACTGTTGTTAATTTATACGCCCCAAATAAAAAGCAAATACCCTTTTTGAACAAGGTTTTTAGAAAGGTTGAAGAGGTTAGGAGAGGCGAATTGATTTTTTTAGGAGACTTCAACATGGTCCCGGATAGGCATATGGACTCTTCCTCCCCCAGCCGTCACCTATACCCGACGTTAAATAATTGGCTTTATAAAAATGAACTATTTGATACATTTAGATGTCTGCAAACTACCTCCAAAGAATTCTCCCACTTTTCGGATGCGCACCAAACGGCCTCTAGAATTGACTTAATAATAACTGATGTCTTTTCTTTACCCAAATTCTCTAACGTATCTATAGGCCTTAGGTCTCTATCAGATCATGCCCCTACGTCATGTGAAATTCATATTGGTCCTCTTATTAAAAATGGATTTCTTTGGAAATGTAGATCTTCACTTATTCATAACCCCAAGAACAAAAAAATTATTGAAAAAGCTATTTCTGATTATTTTAGGGAGAACGATACCCCAGATTTATCTAATCCCTTCTCCAGTTGGTGCGCTCACAAGGCCGTCCTACGTGGTGTACTAATGCAGATATCCTCATCTGAAAAAAAAGAAAAAAGATCAAAAATTAATTCTCTTCAAAAACTGATTAGGGAAAAAGAATTAGAGCAAATTAATCTTCCTTCCCCTTCCCCAATAATTCAAAAAGAGCTCTCAAATTTAAGGGTAGAGCTAAAATCAGAAATTTCTTCCTCCTATGATGCAATTATTCGGAAATCAAAATTTAATTACTATGCGGCTCTAAATAAACCTACCCGCTTTATGGCCCGCCTAGTCAAATGTAAAAGAGCAATTAATAGAATAGATAAAATAAAAAACAATAGTGGAATAACGTTTTGCCACCCTAAAGATATAGTGAACCAGTTTGCAAATTTTTACAAAAAACTCTACAACATCAAAACTGATCCTCTAATTTCCCATCCTCACCCAGATGCAATCAACAAATTTTTATCCTCCATTAACCTACCGAAATTGAGCCCTCTGGATCACGAGTCATTGAATAAGCCTTTTTCTAACCTTGAAATTATTAACACAATAAAGCAACTTAAAGATTTCAAGGCTCCGGGTCCAGATGGGTTCATCAATGAGTATTATAAAACTTTTTGTGACCTACTTTCTTCCCCTCTCACGAAAATTTTCAATCATGCTTCCTCAATAAGCTCCTTCCCCTCAGAAATGCTGGAAGCCACCATTACCCTAATACCCAAGTCTAAGGATGAGAGAGATAATGTTAAAAATTATAGGCCCATTTCGCTAATTAACACTGATATTAAGATATATTCGAAAATTCTGGCCAATCGTTTATCGACTATTCTCCCATCTCTCATCAACGACGATCAGATTGGCTTCGTTGGTGGGAGGCAAGCAACTGATGGCTCTAGAAGACTTCTGAATATTATTAAGGTGATAAATACGGCGAAACTCCCAACTTCATTGCTTGCTTTAGACGCTGAAAAAGCTTTCGACAGGTTAAATTGGCTATACCTTAAACTCACCCTTATTAAATTCGGTTTTGATAACAAATTTCTCTCTTCAATTATGGCCCTCTATTCTAACCCCCAAGCAAAAATTTATGTTAACAATTATCTCTCAAATCCAATCCCTATCACAAATGGTACTAGACAGGGTTGCCCACTTTCCCCCCTTCTCTTTGTCCTGGCTATGGAGCCTTTGGCACAGAGGATTAGAGAAAACACTGACATTAGGGGGATTTCTACCCCATCTCGAGAATTTAAAATTGGCCTCTTTGCAGATGATGTTATGCTTTCCTTGCTGGACCCAGTAAATTCGGTTGCGGAAGTTTCGAAGGTTCTAGAACTATTCTCTCAGATTTCTTATTTTAAGATCAATAATGAGAAGTCTAAACTTTTAAACATTAATCTGGACCGCCAGACGAGAGAGGTTTTACACTCGAGATTTTCCTTCGGTTTGGCTAAACGCAATCTGACTTATTTGGGGATCAGTATTGGTAAAACTATTAACTCAACAATTTCTGACAACCTGGTTCTGATTGAGGATATCGTCCGTGGAGATTTGATGGAATTTTTGAAAAGAGATTTGTCATGGTGGGGTAGAGTCCTCTCTATTAAGATGTTTGTTCTACCCAAAATCTTGTATTTTTTCCGCAACTTACCTTTAACTATTTCTCACATCTTTATTCAAAAAATTCAAAATCAGATTAATTCCTATGTCTGGGATAATAAACGTGCGAGGATATCTGCAGATATATTGTACAAGAATAAGTGCAACGGAGGTCTGAGCCACCCTAATATTTCCGCTTACTATTTGGCAAACCTCATCAAACAGAGCAGTAATTGGTTTAATTCTGACAGTCCCCCAGCTTGGATGACTCTAGAGACCTTCTTAAATAATGGCTCTTCTCCCCGTGAATTGTTACTTAGGCATCTCTTTAAACAGTGCACTCATGATTCTTCCCATCCTATTTTCCAGGCGATTATTGACGCCTGGAAAAAAATCGCCAAAAGAAAGAAAAAGAGTCCCCTAAGAGATTCTGATATGGATAAGTTTTCTTTTGTCAAAAATTTTCCAATTGGTTTTGTTGCTGATCTGTATAACTCTTCCATTCCAGATCAGTGGGACAATAAAGGGTTAAGGAAAATTGGAGACTTCTATGAAGCTTCTGCCTTTATTCCTTTCCAAACTCTTAAAAAAAGATTCAACTTACCTTCCTCTGATTTCTTTTTATACTCTCATTTAAAGAGCATTATTCTGGAATTTATTTCTGGTAAACTTATTGTTTCTGAAACCTCGGTGAACCTGTTAAGCAACCCATCCCACAAAATTTTTTGGAGCCTGAGACACATATATAACAGCTTCAATAATGATCTTTCCTTCCAAAAACACCTCTACATGATACGCTGGGAAAAAGATCTAAAACTCAATTTCCAATCCGATCAATGGGAGAGTGCTGTTCTTTTTTCTCAAGCCTCTAATATATCTATGCCCTTACAAGAGGCTTACTTCAAAATTCTAACCAGATGGTATTACACTCCAATCAGGCTTCACCATATAAAGCCCAGCAACTCTCCCCTTTGTTGGAGGCAGTGCGGCCTTAGGGGAGATCTTTTACATCTCTTTTGGAGCTGCCCTAAAATCCGGAATCTATGGGCTCAGATCTCTTCTTTGGTAGATGACCTTTTAGGCAGACCTGTAGTATTGACCCCTCAAATGGCTTTACTATCCTTAGATCTCGAACCATATAAGTCGTTTGAAAGATCTTTGGTGATTCACTTATTTTCAGTGTGTAAGAACGCATTGGCTTTTTATTGGAGAAAGTCACATGTCCCCACTTTGGAGGACTTAGTTGATAAGATGAATCTCCATAGAATATTTGAACTCAGATTTGCCCTTATCAACAATAATTTACTTAAATTTTCTAGGAAGTGGGATATTTGGCTCACTAAATTCCCTCAACCCTCTCATAACGCTGGAACATCTTAATGTGTGTCGTGTTTAGCTCATTAATATGTTTAGTTTTTGCTAATGATAGTAATGTGTGTTTAAAGTGTTCAAATTTCTGTATTATCGTATATACTATTTGACGAACAAATTTCTCCCATCTCTCCTGATTATCCATTCCTGTTTGTTCCCTTTCCCTTTCCCTTCCCTCAGAATTTTTCCCTTATTATGAATATTCTTTTGTCACTACTTTTATGCTATGTGTGTTATTCCCCTGTTAAATTGTTTATTAAAAATAAAAAAATATGGTAAAACAAAGAGAGTGAGATGCCAGCTCCTTTCATTCAGTCAGTAGCTTCAAACATTTCTGGTATATGAAAAACATGTTTTTCAATGGCAAAAATCAATGAATATTGTAAATGCACAAACAGTAATATCTCCACATTGCAAGGTGCAATTCTGAAATTTTTTGCTTTTTCCTGCTAATCCTAGCATGATAAAGAAGATTCAAAGAGAGTGAGATGCCAGCTCCTTTCATTCAGTCAGTAGCTTCAAACATTTCTGGTATATGAAAAACATGTTTTTCAATGGCAAAAATCAATGAATATTGTAAAAGCACAAACAGTAATATCTCCACATTGCACGGTGCAATTCTGAAATTTTTAGCTTTTTCCTGTTAATCCTAGCATGATAAAGAAGATTCAAAGAGAGTGAGATGCCAGCTCCTTTCATTCAGTCAGTAGCTTCAAACATTTCTGGTATATGAAAAACATGTTTTTCAATGGCAAAAATCAATGAATATTGTAAATGCACAAACAGTAATATCTCCACATTGCAAGGTGCAATTCTGAAATTTTTTGCTTTTTCCTGCTAATCCTAGCATGATAAAGAAGATTCAAAGAGAGTGAGATGCCAGCTCCTTTCATTCAGTCAGTAGCTTCAAACATTTCTGGTATATGAAAAACATGTTTTTCAATGGCAAAAATCAATGAATATTGTAAATGCACAAACAGTAATATCTCCACATTGCACGGTGCAATTCTGAAATTTTTAGCTTTTTCCTGTTAATCCTAGCATGATAAAGAAGATTCAAAGAGAGTGAGATGCCAGCTCCTTTCATTCAGTCAGTAGCTTCAAACATTTCTGGTATATGAAAAACGTTTTTCAATGGCAAAAATCAATGAATATTGTAAATGCACAAACAGTAATATCTCCACATTGCAAGGTGCAATTCTGAAATTTTTTGCTTTTTCCTGTTAATCCTAGCATGATAAAGAAGATTCAAAGAGAGTGAGATGCCAGCTCCTTTCATTCAGTCAGTAGCTTCAAACATTTCTGGTATATGAAAAACATGTTTTTCAATGGCAAAAATCAATGAATATTGTAAATGCACAAACAGTAATATCTCCACATTGCACGGTGCAATTCTGAAATTTTTAGCTTTTTCCTGTTAATCCTAGCATGATAAAGAAGATTCAAAGAGAGTGAGATGCCAGCTCCTTTCATTCAGTCAATAGCTTCAAACATTTCTGGTATATGAAAAACATGTTTTTTAATGGCAAAAATCAATGAATATTGTAAATGCACAAACAGTAATATCTCCACATTGCAAGGTGCAATTCTGAAATTTTTAGCTTTTTCCTGTTAATCCTAGCATGATAAAGAAGATTCAAAGAGAGTGAGATGCCAGCTCCTTTCATTCAATCAGTAGCTTCAAACATTTCTGGTATATGAAAAACATGTTTTTCAATGGCAAAAATCAATGAATATTGTAAATGCACAAACAGTAATATCTCCGCATTGCAAGGTGCAATTCTGAAATTTTTTGCTTTTTCCTGCTAATCCTAGCATGATAAAGAAGATTCAAAGAGAGTGAGATGCCAGCTCCTTTCATTCAGTCAGTAGCTTCAAACATTTCTGGTATATGAAAAACATGTTTTTCAATGGCAAAAATCAATGAATATTGTAAATGCACAAACAGTAATATCTCCACATTGCACGGTGCAATTCTGAAATTTTTAGCTTTTTCCTACTAATCCTAGCATGATAAAGAAGATTCAAAGAGAGTGAGATGCCAGCTCCTTTCATTCAGTCAGTAGCTTCAAACATTTCTGGTATATGAAAAACATGTTTTTCAATGGCAAAAATCAATGAATATTGTAAATGCACAAACAGTAATATCTCCACATTGCAAGGTGCAATTCTGAAATTTTTTGCTTTTTCCTGCTAATCCTAGCATGATAAAGAAGATTCAAAGAGAGTGAGATGCCAGCTCCTTTCATTCAGTCAGTAGCTTCAAACATTTCTGGTATATGAAAAACATGTTTTTCAATGGCAAAAATCAATGAATATTGTAAATGCACAAACAGTAATATCTCCACATTGCACGGTGCAATTCTGAAATTTTTAGCTTTTTCCTGTTAATCCTAGCATGATAAAGAAGATTCAAAGAGAGTGAGATGCCAGCTCCTTTCATTCAGTCAGTAGCTTCAAACATTTCTGGTATATGAAAAACATGTTTTTCAATGGCAAAAATCAATGAATATTGTAAATGCACAAACAGTAATATCTCCGCATTGCAAGGTGCAATTCTGAAATTTTTTGCTTTTTCCTGCTAATCCTAGCATGATAAAGAAGATTCAAAGAGAGTGAGATGCCAGCTCCTTTCATTCAGTCAGTAGCTTCAAACATTTCTGGTATATGAAAAACATGTTTTTCAATGGCAAAAATCAATGAATATTGTAAATGCACAAACAGTAATATCTCCACATTGCAAGGTGCAATTCTGAAATTTTTTGCTTTTTCCTGCTAATCCTAGCATGATAAAGAAGATTCAAAGAGAGTGAGATGCCAGCTCCTTTCATTCAGTCAGTAGCTTCAAACATTTCTGGTATATGAAAAACATGTTTTTCAATGGCAAAAATCAATGAATATTGTAAATGCACAAACAGTAATATCTCCACATTGCAAGGTGCAATTCTGAAATTTTTTGCTTTTTCCTGCTAATCCTAGCATGATAAAGAAGATTCAAAGAGTGTGAGATGCCAGCTCCTTTCATTCAGTCAGTAGCTTCAAACATTTCTGGTATATGAAAAACATGTTTTTCAATGGCAAAAATCAATGAATATTGTAAATGCACAAACAGTAATATCTCCACATTGCACGGTGCAATTCTGAAATTTTTAGCTTTTTCCTGTTAATCCTAGCATGATAAAGAAGATTCAAAGAGAGTGAGATGCCAGCTCCTTTCATTCAGTCAGTAGCTTCAAACATTTCTGGTATATGAAAAACATTTTTCAATGGCAAAAATCAATGAATATTGTAAATGCACAAACAGTAATATCTCCACATTGCAAGGTGCAATTCTGAAATTTTTTGCTTTTTCCTGCTAATCCTAGCATGATAAAGAAGATTCAAAGAGAGTGAGATGCCAGCTCCTTTCATTCAGTCAGTAGCTTCAAACATTTCTGGTATATGAAAAACATGTTTTTCAATGGCAAAAATCAATGAATATTGTAAAAGCACAAACAGTAATATCTCCACATTGCACGGTGCAATTCTGAAATTTTTAGCTTTTTCCTGTTAATCCTAGCATGATAAAGAAGATTCAAAGAGAGTGAGATGCCAGCTCCTTTCATTCAGTCAGTAGCTTCAAACATTTCTGGTATATGAAAAACATGTTTTTCAATGGCAAAAATCAATGAATATTGTAAATGCACAAACAGTAATATCTCCGCATTGCAAGGTGCAATTCTGAAATTTTTTGCTTTTTCCTGCTAATCCTAGCATGATAAAGAAGATTCAAAGAGAGTGAGATGCCAGCTCCTTTCATTCAGTCAGTAGCTTCAAACATTTCTGGTATATGAAAAACATGTTTTTCAATGGCAAAAATCAATGAATATTGTAAAAGCACAAACAGTAATATCTCCACATTGCACGGTGCAATTCTGAAATTTTTAGCTTTTTCCTGTTAATCCTAGCATGATAAAGAAGATTCAAAGAGAGTGAGATGCCAGCTCCTTTCATTCAGTCAGTAGCTTCAAACATTTCTGGTATATGAAAAACATGTTTTTCAATGGCAAAAATCAATGAATATTGTAAATGCACAAACAGTAATATCTCCACATTGCAAGGTGCAATTCTGAAATTTTTTGCTTTTTCCTGCTAATCCTAGCATGATAAAGAAGATTCAAAGAGAGTGAGATGCCAGCTCCTTTCATTCAGTCAGTAGCTTCAAACATTTCTGGTATATGAAAAACATGTTTTTCAATGGCAAAAATCAATGAATATTGTAAATGCACAAACAGTAATATCTCCACATTGCAAGGTGCAATTCTGAAATTTTTTGCTTTTTCCTGCTAATCCTAGCATGATAAAGAAGATTCAAAGAGAGTGAGATGCCAGCTCCTTTCATTCAGTCAGTAGCTTCAAACATTTCTGGTATATGAAAAACATGTTTTTCAATGGCAAAAATCAATGAATATTGTAAATGCACAAACAGTAATATCTCCACATTGCAAGGTGCAATTCTGAAATTTTTTGCTTTTTCCTGCTAATCCTAGCATGATAAAGAAGATTCAAAGAGAGTGAGATGCCAGCTCCTTTCATTCAGTCAGTAGCTTCAAACATTTCTGGTATATGAAAAACATGTTTTTCAATGGCAAAAATCAATGAATATTGTAAATGCACAAACAGTAATATCTCCACATTGCACGGTGCAATTCTGAAATTTTTAGCTTTTTCCTGTTAATCCTAGCATGATAAAGAAGATTCAAAGAGAGTGAGATGCCAGCTCCTTTCATTCAGTCAGTAGCTTCAAACATTTCTGGTATATGAAAAACGTTTTTCAATGGCAAAAATCAATGAATATTGTAAATGCACAAACAGTAATATCTCCACATTGCAAGGTGCAATTCTGAAATTTTTTGCTTTTTCCTGTTAATCCTAGCATGATAAAGAAGATTCAAAGAGAGTGAGATGCCAGCTCCTTTCATTCAGTCAGTAGCTTCAAACATTTCTGGTATATGAAAAACGTTTTTCAATGGCAAAAATCAATGAATATTGTAAATGCACAAACAGTAATATCTCCACATTGCACGGTGCAATTCTGAAATTTTTAGCTTTTTCCTGTTAATCCCAGCATGATGAAGATTCAAAGAGAGTGAGATGCCAGCTCCTTTCATTCAGTCAGTAGCTTCAAACATTTCTGGTATATGAAAAACATGTTTTTCAATGGCAAAAATCAATGAATATTGTAAATGCACAAACAGTAATATCTCCACATTGCAAGGTGCAATTCTGAAATTTTTAGCTTTTTCCTGTTAATCCTAGCATGATAAAGAAGATTCAAAGAGAGTGAGATGCCAGCTCCTTTCATTCAATCAGTAGCTTCAAACATTTCTGGTATATGAAAAACATGTTTTTCAATGGCAAAAATCAATGAATATTGTAAATGCACAAACAGTAATATCTCCGCATTGCAAGGTGCAATTCTGAAATTTTTTGCTTTTTCCTGCTAATCCTAGCATGATAAAGAAGATTCAAAGAGTGAGATGCCAGCTCCTTTCATTCAGTCAGTAGCTTCAAACATTTCTGGTATATGAAAAACATGTTTTTCAATGGCAAAAATCAATGAATATTGTAAATGCACAAACAGTAATATCTCCACATTGCACGGTGCAATTCTGAAATTTTTAGCTTTTTCCTACTAATCCTAGCATGATAAAGAAGATTCAAAGAGAGTGAGATGCCAGCTCCTTTCATTCAGTCAGTAGCTTCAAACATTTCTGGTATATGAAAAACATGTTTTTCAATGGCAAAAATCAATGAATATTGTAAATGCACAAACAGTAATATCTCCACATTGCACGGTGCAATTCTGAAATTTTTAGCTTTTTCCTACTAATCCTAGCATGATAAAGAAGATTCAAAGAGAGTGAGATGCCAGCTCCTTTCATTCAGTCAGTAGCTTCAAACATTTCTGGTATATGAAAAACATGTTTTTCAATGGCAAAAATCAATGAATATTGTAAATGCACAAACAGTAATATCTCCACATTGCAAGGTGCAATTCTGAAATTTTTTGCTTTTTCCTGCTAATCCTAGCATGATAAAGAAGATTCAAAGAGAGTGAGATGCCAGCTCCTTTCATTCAGTCAGTAGCTTCAAACATTTCTGGTATATGAAAAACATGTTTTTCAATGGCAAAAATCAATGAATATTGTAAAAGCACAAACAGTAATATCTCCACATTGCACGGTGCAATTCTGAAATTTTTAGCTTTTTCCTGTTAATCCTAGCATGATAAAGAAGATTCAAAGAGAGTGAGATGCCAGCTCCTTTCATTCAGTCAGTAGCTTCAAACATTTCTGGTATATGAAAAACATGTTTTTCAATGGCAAAAATCAATGAATATTGTAAATGCACAAACAGTAATATCTCCACATTGCAAGGTGCAATTCTGAAATTTTTTGCTTTTTCCTGCTAATCCTAGCATGATAAAGAAGATTCAAAGAGAGTGAGATGCCAGCTCCTTTCATTCAGTCAGTAGCTTCAAACATTTCTGGTATATGAAAAACATGTTTTTCAATGGCAAAAATCAATGAATATTGTAAATGCACAAACAGTAATATCTCCACATTGCACGGTGCAATTCTGAAATTTTTAGCTTTTTCCTGTTAATCCTAGCATGATAAAGAAGATTCAAAGAGAGTGAGATGCCAGCTCCTTTCATTCAGTCAGTAGCTTCAAACATTTCTGGTATATGAAAAACGTTTTTCAATGGCAAAAATCAATGAATATTGTAAATGCACAAACAGTAATATCTCCACATTGCAAGGTGCAATTCTGAAATTTTTTGCTTTTTCCTGTTAATCCTAGCATGATAAAGAAGATTCAAAGAGAGTGAGATGCCAGCTCCTTTCATTCAGTCAGTAGCTTCAAACATTTCTGGTATATGAAAAACATGTTTTTCAATGGCAAAAATCAATGAATATTGTAAATGCACAAACAGTAATATCTCCACATTGCACGGTGCAATTCTGAAATTTTTAGCTTTTTCCTGTTAATCCTAGCATGATAAAGAAGATTCAAAGAGAGTGAGATGCCAGCTCCTTTCATTCAGTCAGTAGCTTCAAACATTTCTGGTATATGAAAAACGTTTTTCAATGGCAAAAATCAATGAATATTGTAAATGCACAAACAGTAATATCTCCACATTGCAAGGTGCAATTCTGAAATTTTTTGCTTTTTCCTGTTAATCCTAGCATGATAAAGAAGATTCAAAGAGAGTGAGATGCCAGCTCCTTTCATTCAGTCAGTAGCTTCAAACATTTCTGGTATATGAAAAACATGTTTTTCAATGGCAAAAATCAATGAATATTGTAAATGCACAAACAGTAATATCTCCACATTGCACGGTGCAATTCTGAAATTTTTAGCTTTTTCCTGTTAATCCTAGCATGATAAAGAAGATTCAAAGAGAGTGAGATGCCAGCTCCTTTCATTCAGTCAATAGCTTCAAACATTTCTGGTATATGAAAAACATGTTTTTTAATGGCAAAAATCAATGAATATTGTAAATGCACAAACAGTAATATCTCCACATTGCAAGGTGCAATTCTGAAATTTTTAGCTTTTTCCTGTTAATCCTAGCATGATAAAGAAGATTCAAAGAGAGTGAGATGCCAGCTCCTTTCATTCAATCAGTAGCTTCAAACATTTCTGGTATATGAAAAACATGTTTTTCAATGGCAAAAATCAATGAATATTGTAAATGCACAAACAGTAATATCTCCGCATTGCAAGGTGCAATTCTGAAATTTTTTGCTTTTTCCTGCTAATCCTAGCATGATAAAGAAGATTCAAAGAGAGTGAGATGCCAGCTCCTTTCATTCAGTCAGTAGCTTCAAACATTTCTGGTATATGAAAAACATGTTTTTCAATGGCAAAAATCAATGAATATTGTAAATGCACAAACAGTAATATCTCCACATTGCACGGTGCAATTCTGAAATTTTTAGCTTTTTCCTACTAATCCTAGCATGATAAAGAAGATTCAAAGAGAGTGAGATGCCAGCTCCTTTCATTCAGTCAGTAGCTTCAAACATTTCTGGTATATGAAAAACATGTTTTTCAATGGCAAAAATCAATGAATATTGTAAATGCACAAACAGTAATATCTCCACATTGCAAGGTGCAATTCTGAAATTTTTTGCTTTTTCCTGCTAATCCTAGCATGATAAAGAAGATTCAAAGAGAGTGAGATGCCAGCTCCTTTCATTCAGTCAGTAGCTTCAAACATTTCTGGTATATGAAAAACATGTTTTTCAATGGCAAAAATCAATGAATATTGTAAATGCACAAAGAGTAATATCTCCACATTGCACGGTGCAATTCTGAAATTTTTAGCTTTTTCCTGTTAATCCTAGCATGATAAAGAAGATTCAAAGAGAGTGAGATGCCAGCTCCTTTCATTCAGTCAGTAGCTTCAAACATTTCTGGTATATGAAAAACATGTTTTTCAATGGCAAAAATCAATGAATATTGTAAATGCACAAACAGTAATATCTCCGCATTGCAAGGTGCAATTCTGAAATTTTTTGCTTTTTCCTGCTAATCCTAGCATGATAAAGAAGATTCAAAGAGAGTGAGATGCCAGCTCCTTTCATTCAGTCAGTAGCTTCAAACATTTCTGGTATATGAAAAACATGTTTTTCAATGGCAAAAATCAATGAATATTGTAAATGCACAAACAGTAATATCTCCACATTGCAAGGTGCAATTCTGAAATTTTTTGCTTTTTCCTGCTAATCCTAGCATGATAAAGAAGATTCAAAGAGAGTGAGATGCCAGCTCCTTTCATTCAGTCAGTAGCTTCAAACATTTCTGGTATATGAAAAACATGTTTTTCAATGGCAAAAATCAATGAATATTGTAAATGCACAAACAGTAATATCTCCGCATTGCAAGGTGCAATTCTGAAATTTTTTGCTTTTTCCTGCTAATCCTAGCATGATAAAGAAGATTCAAAGAGAGTGAGATGCCAGCTCCTTTCATTCAGTCAGTAGCTTCAAACATTTCTGGTATATGAAAAACATGTTTTTCAATGGCAAAAATCAATGAATATTGTAAAAGCACAAACAGTAATATCTCCACATTGCACGGTGCAATTCTGAAATTTTTAGCTTTTTCCTGTTAATCCTAGCATGATAAAGAAGATTCAAAGAGAGTGAGATGCCAGCTCCTTTCATTCAGTCAGTAGCTTCAAACATTTCTGGTATATGAAAAACATGTTTTTCAATGGCAAAAATCAATGAATATTGTAAATGCACAAACAGTAATATCTCCACATTGCAAGGTGCAATTCTGAAATTTTTTGCTTTTTCCTGCTAATCCTAGCATGATAAAGAAGATTCAAAGAGAGTGAGATGCCAGCTCCTTTCATTCAGTCAGTAGCTTCAAACATTTCTGGTATATGAAAAACATGTTTTTCAATGGCAAAAATCAATGAATATTGTAAATGCACAAACAGTAATATCTCCACATTGCACGGTGCAATTCTGAAATTTTTAGCTTTTTCCTGTTAATCCTAGCATGATAAAGAAGATTCAAAGAGAGTGAGATGCCAGCTCCTTTCATTCAGTCAGTAGCTTCAAACATTTCTGGTATATGAAAAACATGTTTTTCAATGGCAAAAATCAATGAATATTGTAAATGCACAAACAGTAATATCTCCACATTGCAAGGTGCAATTCTGAAATTTTTTGCTTTTTCCTGCTAATCCTAGCATGATAAAGAAGATTCAAAGAGAGTGAGATGCCAGCTCCTTTCATTCAGTCAGTAGCTTCAAACATTTCTGGTATATGAAAAACATGTTTTTCAATGGCAAAAATCAATGAATATTGTAAATGCACAAACAGTAATATCTCCACATTGCACGGTGCAATTCTGAAATTTTTAGCTTTTTCCTGTTAATCCTAGCATGATAAAGAAGATTCAAAGAGAGTGAGATGCCAGCTCCTTTCATTCAGTCAGTAGCTTCAAACATTTCTGGTATATGAAAAACATATTTTTCAATGGCAAAAATCAATGAATATTGTAAATGCACAAACAGTAATATCTCCACATTGCAAGGTGCAATTCTGAAATTTTTTGCTTTTTCCTGCTAATCCTAGCATGATAAAGAAGATTCAAAGAGAGTGAGATGCCAGCTCCTTTCATTCAGTCAGTAGCTTCAAACATTTCTGGTATATGAAAAACATGTTTTTCAATGGCAAAAATCAATGAATATTGTAAAAGCACAAACAGTAATATCTCCACATTGCACGGTGCAATTCTGAAATTTTTAGCTTTTTCCTGTTAATCCTAGCATGATAAAGAAGATTCAAAGAGAGTGAGATGCCAGCTCCTTTCATTCAGTCAGTAGCTTCAAACATTTCTGGTATATGAAAAACATGTTTTTCAATGGCAAAAATCAATGAATATTGTAAATGCACAAACAGTAATATCTCCACATTGCAAGGTGCAATTCTGAAATTTTTTGCTTTTTCCTGCTAATCCTAGCATGATAAAGAAGATTCAAAGAGAGTGAGATGCCAGCTCCTTTCATTCAGTCAGTAGCTTCAAACATTTCTGGTATATGAAAAACATGTTTTTCAATGGCAAAAATCAATGAATATTGTAAATGCACAAACAGTAATATCTCCACATTGCACGGTGCAATTCTGAAATTTTTAGCTTTTTCCTGTTAATCCTAGCATGATAAAGAAGATTCAAAGAGAGTGAGATGCCAGCTCCTTTCATTCAGTCAGTAGCTTCAAACATTTCTGGTATATGAAAAACGTTTTTCAATGGCAAAAATCAATGAATATTGTAAATGCACAAACAGTAATATCTCCACATTGCAAGGTGCAATTCTGAAATTTTTTGCTTTTTCCTGTTAATCCTAGCATGATAAAGAAGATTCAAAGAGAGTGAGATGCCAGCTCCTTTCATTCAGTCAGTAGCTTCAAACATTTCTGGTATATGAAAAACATGTTTTTCAATGGCAAAAATCAATGAATATTGTAAATGCACAAACAGTAATATCTCCACATTGCACGGTGCAATTCTGAAATTTTTAGCTTTTTCCTGTTAATCCTAGCATGATAAAGAAGATTCAAAGAGAGTGAGATGCCAGCTCCTTTCATTCAGTCAATAGCTTCAAACATTTCTGGTATATGAAAAACATGTTTTTTAATGGCAAAAATCAATGAATATTGTAAATGCACAAACAGTAATATCTCCACATTGCAAGGTGCAATTCTGAAATTTTTAGCTTTTTCCTGTTAATCCTAGCATGATAAAGAAGATTCAAAGAGAGTGAGATGCCAGCTCCTTTCATTCAATCAGTAGCTTCAAACATTTCTGGTATATGAAAAACATGTTTTTCAATGGCAAAAATCAATGAATATTGTAAATGCACAAACAGTAATATCTCCGCATTGCAAGGTGCAATTCTGAAATTTTTTGCTTTTTCCTGCTAATCCTAGCATGATAAAGAAGATTCAAAGAGAGTGAGATGCCAGCTCCTTTCATTCAGTCAGTAGCTTCAAACATTTCTGGTATATGAAAAACATGTTTTTCAATGGCAAAAATCAATGAATATTGTAAATGCACAAACAGTAATATCTCCACATTGCACGGTGCAATTCTGAAATTTTTAGCTTTTTCCTACTAATCCTAGCATGATAAAGAAGATTCAAAGAGAGTGAGATGCCAGCTCCTTTCATTCAGTCAGTAGCTTCAAACATTTCTGGTATATGAAAAACATGTTTTTCAATGGCAAAAATCAATGAATATTGTAAATGCACAAACAGTAATATCTCCACATTGCAAGGTGCAATTCTGAAATTTTTTGCTTTTTCCTGCTAATCCTAGCATGATAAAGAAGATTCAAAGAGAGTGAGATGCCAGCTCCTTTCATTCAGTCAGTAGCTTCAAACATTTCTGGTATATGAAAAACATGTTTTTCAATGGCAAAAATCAATGAATATTGTAAATGCACAAACAGTAATATCTCCACATTGCACGGTGCAATTCTGAAATTTTTAGCTTTTTCCTGTTAATCCTAGCATGATAAAGAAGATTCAAAGAGAGTGAGATGCCAGCTCCTTTCATTCAGTCAGTAGCTTCAAACATTTCTGGTATATGAAAAACATGTTTTTCAATGGCAAAAATCAATGAATATTGTAAATGCACAAACAGTAATATCTCCGCATTGCAAGGTGCAATTCTGAAATTTTTTGCTTTTTCCTGCTAATCCTAGCATGATAAAGATTCAAAGAGAGTGAGATGCCAGCTCCTTTCATTCAGTCAGTAGCTTCAAACATTTCTGGTATATGAAAAACATGTTTTTCAATGGCAAAAATCAATGAATATTGTAAAAGCACAAACAGTAATATCTCCACATTGCACAGTGCAATTCTGAAATTTTTAGCTTTTTCCTGTTAATCCTAGCATGATAAAGAAGATTCAAAGAGAGTGAGATGCCAGCTCCTTTCATTCAGTCAGTAGCTTCAAACATTTCTGGTATATGAAAAACATGTTTTTCAATGGCAAAAATCAATGAATATTGTAAATGCACAAACAGTAATATCTCCACATTGCAAGGTGCAATTCTGAAATTTTTTGCTTTTTCCTGCTAATCCTAGCATGATAAAGAAGATTCAAAGAGAGTGAGATGCCAGCTCCTTTCATTCAGTCAGTAGCTTCAAACATTTCTGGTATATGAAAAACATGTTTTTCAATGGCAAAAATCAATGAATATTGTAAATGCACAAACAGTAATATCTCCACATTGCACGGTGCAATTCTGAAATTTTTAGCTTTTTCCTGTTAATCCTAGCATGATAAAGAAGATTCAAAGAGAGTGAGATGCCAGCTCCTTTCATTCAGTCAGTAGCTTCAAACATTTCTGGTATATGAAAAACATGTTTTTCAATGGCAAAAATCAATGAATATTGTAAATGCACAAACAGTAATATCTCCACATTGCAAGGTGCAATTCTGAAATTTTTTGCTTTTTCCTGCTAATCCTAGCATGATAAAGAAGATTCAAAGAGAGTGAGATGCCAGCTCCTTTCATTCAGTCAGTAGCTTCAAACATTTCTGGTATATGAAAAACATGTTTTTCAATGGCAAAAATCAATGAATATTGTAAATGCACAAACAGTAATATCTCCGCATTGCAAGGTGCAATTCTGAAATTTTTTGCTTTTTCCTGCTAATCCTAGCATGATAAAGAAGATTCAAAGAGAGTGAGATGCCAGCTCCTTTCATTCAGTCAGTAGCTTCAAACATTTCTGGTATATGAAAAACATGTTTTTCAATGGCAAAAATCAATGAATATTGTAAAAGCACAAACAGTAATATCTCCACATTGCACGGTGCAATTCTGAAATTTTTAGCTTTTTCCTGTTAATCCTAGCATGATAAAGAAGATTCAAAGAGAGTGAGATGCCAGCTCCTTTCATTCAGTCAGTAGCTTCAAACATTTCTGGTATATGAAAAACATGTTTTTCAATGGCAAAAATCAATGAATATTGTAAATGCACAAACAGTAATATCTCCACATTGCAAGGTGCAATTCTGAAATTTTTTGCTTTTTCCTGCTAATCCTAGCATGATAAAGAAGATTCAAAGAGAGTGAGATGCCAGCTCCTTTCATTCAGTCAGTAGCTTCAAACATTTCTGGTATATGAAAAACATGTTTTTCAATGGCAAAAATCAATGAATATTGTAAATGCACAAACAGTAATATCTCCACATTGCAAGGTGCAATTCTGAAATTTTTTGCTTTTTCCTGCTAATCCTAGCATGATAAAGAAGATTCAAAGAGAGTGAGATGCCAGCTCCTTTCATTCAGTCAGTAGCTTCAAACATTTCTGGTATATGAAAAACATGTTTTTCAATGGCAAAAATCAATGAATATTGTAAATGCACAAACAGTAATATCTCCACATTGCAAGGTGCAATTCTGAAATTTTTTGCTTTTTCCTGCTAATCCTAGCATGATAAAGAAGATTCAAAGAGAGTGAGATGCCAGCTCCTTTCATTCAGTCAGTAGCTTCAAACATTTCTGGTATATGAAAAACGTTTTTCAATGGCAAAAATCAATGAATATTGTAAATGCACAAACAGTAATATCTCCACATTGCACGGTGCAATTCTGAAATTTTTAGCTTTTTCCTGTTAATCCTAGCATGATAAAGAAGATTCAAAGAGAGTGAGATGCCAGCTCCTTTCATTCAGTCAGTAGCTTCAAACATTTCTGGTATATGAAAAACGTTTTTCAATGGCAAAAATCAATGAATATTGTAAATGCACAAACAGTAATATCTCCACATTGCAAGGTGCAATTCTGAAATTTTTTGCTTTTTCCTGTTAATCCTAGCATGATAAAGAAGATTCAAAGAGAGTGAGATGCCAGCTCCTTTCATTCAGTCAGTAGCTTCAAACATTTCTGGTATATGAAAAACATGTTTTTCAATGGCAAAAATCAATGAATATTGTAAATGCACAAACAGTAATATCTCCACATTGCACGGTGCAATTCTGAAATTTTTAGCTTTTTCCTGTTAATCCCAGCATGATGAAGATTCAAAGAGAGTGAGATGCCAGCTCCTTTCATTCAGTCAGTAGCTTCAAACATTTCTGGTATATGAAAAACATGTTTTTCAATGGCAAAAATCAATGAATATTGTAAATGCACAAACAGTAATATCTCCACATTGCAAGGTGCAATTCTGAAATTTTTAGCTTTTTCCTGTTAATCCTAGCATGATAAAGAAGATTCAAAGAGAGTGAGATGCCAGCTCCTTTCATTCAATCAGTAGCTTCAAACATTTCTGGTATATGAAAAACATGTTTTTCAATGGCAAAAATCAATGAATATTGTAAATGCACAAACAGTAATATCTCCGCATTGCAAGGTGCAATTCTGAAATTTTTTGCTTTTTCCTGCTAATCCTAGCATGATAAAGAAGATTCAAAGAGAGTGAGATGCCAGCTCCTTTCATTCAGTCAGTAGCTTCAAACATTTCTGGTATATGAAAAACATGTTTTTCAATGGCAAAAATCAATGAATATTGTAAATGCACAAACAGTAATATCTCCACATTGCACGGTGCAATTCTGAAATTTTTAGCTTTTTCCTACTAATCCTAGCATGATAAAGAAGATTCAAAGAGAGTGAGATGCCAGCTCCTTTCATTCAGTCAATAGCTTCAAACATTTCTGGTATATGAAAAACATGTTTTTCAATGGCAAAAATCAATGAATATTGTAAATGCACAAACAGTAATATCTCCACATTGCACGGTGCAATTCTGAAATTTTTAGCTTTTTCCTACTAATCCTAGCATGATAAAGAAGATTCAAAGAGAGTGAGATGCCAGCTCCTTTCATTCAGTCAGTAGCTTCAAACATTTCTGGTATATGAAAAACATGTTTTTCAATGGCAAAAATCAATGAATATTGTAAATGCACAAACAGTAATATCTCCACATTGCAAGGTGCAATTCTGAAATTTTTTGCTTTTTCCTGCTAATCCTAGCATGATAAAGAAGATTCAAAGAGAGTGAGATGCCAGCTCCTTTCATTCAGTCAGTAGCTTCAAACATTTCTGGTATATGAAAAACATGTTTTTCAATGGCAAAAATCAATGAATATTGTAAAAGCACAAACAGTAATATCTCCACATTGCACGGTGCAATTCTGAAATTTTTAGCTTTTTCCTGTTAATCCTAGCATGATAAAGAAGATTCAAAGAGAGTGAGATGCCAGCTCCTTTCATTCAGTCAGTAGCTTCAAACATTTCTGGTATATGAAAAACATGTTTTTCAATGGCAAAAATCAATGAATATTGTAAATGCACAAACAGTAATATCTCCACATTGCAAGGTGCAATTCTGAAATTTTTTGCTTTTTCCTGCTAATCCTAGCATGATAAAGAAGATTCAAAGAGAGTGAGATGCCAGCTCCTTTCATTCAGTCAGTAGCTTCAAACATTTCTGGTATATGAAAAACATGTTTTTCAATGGCAAAAATCAATGAATATTGTAAATGCACAAACAGTAATATCTCCACATTGCACGGTGCAATTCTGAAATTTTTAGCTTTTTCCTGTTAATCCTAGCATGATAAAGAAGATTCAAAGAGAGTGAGATGCCAGCTCCTTTCATTCAGTCAGTAGCTTCAAACATTTCTGGTATATGAAAAACGTTTTTCAATGGCAAAAATCAATGAATATTGTAAATGCACAAACAGTAATATCTCCACATTGCAAGGTGCAATTCTGAAATTTTTTGCTTTTTCCTGTTAATCCTAGCATGATAAAGAAGATTCAAAGAGAGTGAGATGCCAGCTCCTTTCATTCAGTCAGTAGCTTCAAACATTTCTGGTATATGAAAAACATGTTTTTCAATGGCAAAAATCAATGAATATTGTAAATGCACAAACAGTAATATCTCCACATTGCACGGTGCAATTCTGAAATTTTTAGCTTTTTCCTGTTAATCCTAGCATGATAAAGAAGATTCAAAGAGAGTGAGATGCCAGCTCCTTTCATTCAGTCAATAGCTTCAAACATTTCTGGTATATGAAAAACATGTTTTTCAATGGCAAAAATCAATGAATATTGTAAATGCACAAACAGTAATATCTCCACATTGCAAGGTGCAATTCTGAAATTTTTAGCTTTTTCCTGTTAATCCTAGCATGATAAAGAAGATTCAAAGAGAGTGAGATGCCAGCTCCTTTCATTCAATCAGTAGCTTCAAACATTTCTGGTATATGAAAAACATGTTTTTCAATGGCAAAAATCAATGAATATTGTAAATGCACAAACAGTAATATCTCCGCATTGCAAGGTGCAATTCTGAAATTTTTTGCTTTTTCCTGCTAATCCTAGCATGATAAAGAAGATTCAAAGAGAGTGAGATGCCAGCTCCTTTCATTCAGTCAGTAGCTTCAAACATTTCTGGTATATGAAAAACATGTTTTTCAATGGCAAAAATCAATGAATATTGTAAATGCACAAACAGTAATATCTCCACATTGCACGGTGCAATTCTGAAATTTTTAGCTTTTTCCTACTAATCCTAGCATGATAAAGAAGATTCAAAGAGAGTGAGATGCCAGCTCCTTTCATTCAGTCAGTAGCTTCAAACATTTCTGGTATATGAAAAACATGTTTTTCAATGGCAAAAATCAATGAATATTGTAAATGCACAAACAGTAATATCTCCACATTGCAAGGTGCAATTCTGAAATTTTTTGCTTTTTCCTGCTAATCCTAGCATGATAAAGAAGATTCAAAGAGAGTGAGATGCCAGCTCCTTTCATTCAGTCAGTAGCTTCAAACATTTCTGGTATATGAAAAACATGTTTTTCAATGGCAAAAATCAATGAATATTGTAAATGCACAAACAGTAATATCTCCACATTGCACGGTGCAATTCTGAAATTTTTAGCTTTTTCCTGTTAATCCTAGCATGATAAAGAAGATTCAAAGAGAGTGAGATGCCAGCTCCTTTCATTCAGTCAGTAGCTTCAAACATTTCTGGTATATGAAAAACATGTTTTTCAATGGCAAAAATCAATGAATATTGTAAATGCACAAACAGTAATATCTCCACATTGCACGGTGCAATTCTGAAATTTTTAGCTTTTTCCTACTAATCCTAGCATGATAAAGAAGATTCAAAGAGAGTGAGATGCCAGCTCCTTTCATTCAGTCAGTAGCTTCAAACATTTCTGGTATATGAAAAACATGTTTTTCAATGGCAAAAATCAATGAATATTGTAAATGCACAAACAGTAATATCTCCACATTGCAAGGTGCAATTCTGAAATTTTTTGCTTTTTCCTGCTAATCCTAGCATGATAAAGAAGATTCAAAGAGAGTGAGATGCCAGCTCCTTTCATTCAGTCAGTAGCTTCAAACATTTCTGGTATATGAAAAACATGTTTTTCAATGGCAAAAATCAATGAATATTGTAAATGCACAAACAGTAATATCTCCACATTGCACGGTGCAATTCTGAAATTTTTAGCTTTTTCCTGTTAATCCTAGCATGATAAAGAAGATTCAAAGAGAGTGAGATGCCAGCTCCTTTCATTCAGTCAGTAGCTTCAAACATTTCTGGTATATGAAAAACATGTTTTTCAATGGCAAAAATCAATGAATATTGTAAATGCACAAACAGTAATATCTCCGCATTGCAAGGTGCAATTCTGAAATTTTTTGCTTTTTCCTGCTAATCCTAGCATGATAAAGAAGATTCAAAGAGAGTGAGATGCCAGCTCCTTTCATTCAGTCAGTAGCTTCAAACATTTCTGGTATATGAAAAACATGTTTTTCAATGGCAAAAATCAATGAATATTGTAAAAGCACAAACAGTAATATCTCCACATTGCACGATGCAATTCTGAAATTTTTAGCTTTTTCCTGTTAATCCTAGCATGATAAAGAAGATTCAAAGAGAGTGAGATGCCAGCTCCTTTCATTCAGTCAGTAGCTTCAAACATTTCTGGTATATGAAAAACATGTTTTTCAATGGCAAAAATCAATGAATATTGTAAATGCACAAACAGTAATATCTCCACATTGCAAGGTGCAATTCTGAAATTTTTTGCTTTTTCCTGCTAATCCTAGCATGATAAAGAAGATTCAAAGAGAGTGAGATGCCAGCTCCTTTCATTCAGTCAGTAGCTTCAAACATTTCTGGTATATGAAAAACATGTTTTTCAATGGCAAAAATCAATGAATATTGTAAATGCACAAACAGTAATATCTCCACATTGCACGGTGCAATTCTGAAATTTTTAGCTTTTTCCTGTTAATCCTAGCATGATAAAGAAGATTCAAAGAGAGTGAGATGCCAGCTCCTTTCATTCAGTCAGTAGCTTCAAACATTTCTGGTATATGAAAAACATGTTTTTCAATGGCAAAAATCAATGAATATTGTAAATGCACAAACAGTAATATCTCCACATTGCAAGGTGCAATTCTGAAATTTTTTGCTTTTTCCTGCTAATCCTAGCATGATAAAGAAGATTCAAAGAGAGTGAGATGCCAGCTCCTTTCATTCAGTCAGTAGCTTCAAACATTTCTGGTATATGAAAAACATGTTTTTCAATGGCAAAAATCAATGAATATTGTAAATGCACAAACAGTAATATCTCCACATTGCACGGTGCAATTCTGAAATTTTTAGCTTTTTCCTGTTAATCCTAGCATGATAAAGAAGATTCAAAGAGAGTGAGATGCCAGCTCCTTTCATTCAGTCAGTAGCTTCAAACATTTCTGGTATATGAAAAACATATTTTTCAATGGCAAAAATCAATGAATATTGTAAATGCACAAACAGTAATATCTCCGCATTGCAAGGTGCAATTCTGAAATTTTTTGCTTTTTCCTGCTAATCCTAGCATGATAAAGAAGATTCAAAGAGAGTGAGATGCCAGCTCCTTTCATTCAGTCAGTAGCTTCAAACATTTCTGGTATATGAAAAACATGTTTTTCAATGGCAAAAATCAATGAATATTGTAAAAGCACAAACAGTAATATCTCCACATTGCACGGTGCAATTCTGAAATTTTTAGCTTTTTCCTGTTAATCCTAGCATGATAAAGAAGATTCAAAGAGAGTGAGATGCCAGCTCCTTTCATTCAGTCAGTAGCTTCAAACATTTCTGGTATATGAAAAACATGTTTTTCAATGGCAAAAATCAATGAATATTGTAAATGCACAAACAGTAATATCTCCACATTGCAAGGTGCAATTCTGAAATTTTTTGCTTTTTCCTGCTAATCCTAGCATGATAAAGAAGATTCAAAGAGAGTGAGATGCCAGCTCCTTTCATTCAGTCAGTAGCTTCAAACATTTCTGGTATATGAAAAACATGTTTTTCAATGGCAAAAATCAATGAATATTGTAAATGCACAAACAGTAATATCTCCACATTGCAAGGTGCAATTCTGAAATTTTTTGCTTTTTCCTGCTAATCCTAGCATGATAAAGAAGATTCAAAGAGAGTGAGATGCCAGCTCCTTTCATTCAGTCAGTAGCTTCAAACATTTCTGGTATATGAAAAACGTTTTTCAATGGCAAAAATCAATGAATATTGTAAATGCACAAACAGTAATATCTCCACATTGCACGGTGCAATTCTGAAATTTTTAGCTTTTTCCTGTTAATCCTAGCATGATAAAGAAGATTCAAAGAGAGTGAGATGCCAGCTCCTTTCATTCAGTCAGTAGCTTCAAACATTTCTGGTATATGAAAAACATGTTTTTCAATGGCAAAAATCAATGAATATTGTAAATGCACAAACAGTAATATCTCCACATTGCACGGTGCAATTCTGAAATTTTTAGCTTTTTCCTGTTAATCCTAGCATGATAAAGAAGATTCAAAGAGAGTGAGATGCCAGCTCCTTTCATTCAGTCAGTAGCTTCAAACATTTCTGGTATATGAAAAACGTTTTTCAATGGCAAAAATCAATGAATATTGTAAATGCACAAACAGTAATATCTCCACATTGCAAGGTGCAATTCTGAAATTTTTTGCTTTTTCCTGTTAATCCTAGCATGATAAAGAAGATTCAAAGAGAGTGAGATGCCAGCTCCTTTCATTCAGTCAGTAGCTTCAAACATTTCTGGTATATGAAAAACATGTTTTTCAATGGCAAAAATCAATGAATATTGTAAATGCACAAACAGTAATATCTCCGCATTGCAAGGTGCAATTCTGAAATTTTTTGCTTTTTCCTGCTAATCCTAGCATGATAAAGAAGATTCAAAGAGAGTGAGATGCCAGCTCCTTTCATTCAGTCAGTAGCTTCAAACATTTCTGGTATATGAAAAACATGTTTTTCAATGGCAAAAATCAATGAATATTGTAAAAGCACAAACAGTAATATCTCCACATTGCACGGTGCAATTCTGAAATTTTTAGCTTTTTCCTGTTAATCCTAGCATGATAAAGAAGATTCAAAGAGAGTGAGATGCCAGCTCCTTTCATTCAGTCAGTAGCTTCAAACATTTCTGGTATATGAAAAACATGTTTTTCAATGGCAAAAATCAATGAATATTGTAAATGCACAAACAGTAATATCTCCGCATTGCAAGGTGCAATTCTGAAATTTTTTGCTTTTTCCTGCTAATCCTAGCATGATAAAGAAGATTCAAAGAGAGTGAGATGCCAGCTCCTTTCATTCAGTCAGTAGCTTCAAACATTTCTGGTATATGAAAAACATGTTTTTCAATGGCAAAAATCAATGAATATTGTAAATGCACAAACAGTAATATCTCCACATTGCAAGGTGCAATTCTGAAATTTTTTGCTTTTTCCTGCTAATCCTAGCATGATAAAGAAGATTCAAAGAGTGAGATGCCAGCTCCTTTCATTCAGTCAGTAGCTTCAAACATTTCTGGTATATGAAAAACGTTTTTCAATGGCAAAAATCAATGAATATTGTAAATGCACAAACAGTAATATCTCCACATTGCAAGGTGCAATTCTGAAATTTTTTGCTTTTTCCTGTTAATCCTAGCATGATAAAGAAGATTCAAAGAGAGTGAGATGCCAGCTCCTTTCATTCAGTCAGTAGCTTCAAACATTTCTGGTATATGAAAAACATGTTTTTCAATGGCAAAAATCAATGAATATTGTAAATGCACAAACAGTAATATCTCCACATTGCACGGTGCAATTCTGAAATTTTTAGCTTTTTCCTGTTAATCCCAGCATGATGAAGATTCAAAGAGAGTGAGATGCCAGCTCCTTTCATTCAGTCAGTAGCTTCAAACATTTCTGGTATATGAAAAACATGTTTTTCAATGGCAAAAATCAATGAATATTGTAAATGCACAAACAGTAATATCTCCACATTGCAAGGTGCAATTCTGAAATTTTTAGCTTTTTCCTGTTAATCCTAGCATGATAAAGAAGATTCAAAGAGAGTGAGATGCCAGCTCCTTTCATTCAATCAGTAGCTTCAAACATTTCTGGTATATGAAAAACATGTTTTTCAATGGCAAAAATCAATGAATATTGTAAATGCACAAACAGTAATATCTCCGCATTGCAAGGTGCAATTCTGAAATTTTTTGCTTTTTCCTGCTAATCCTAGCATGATAAAGAAGATTCAAAGAGAGTGAGATGCCAGCTCCTTTCATTCAGTCAGTAGCTTCAAACATTTCTGGTATATGAAAAACGTTTTTCAATGGCAAAAATCAATGAATATTGTAAATGCACAAACAGTAATATCTCCACATTGCAAGGTGCAATTCTGAAATTTTTTGCTTTTTCCTGCTAATCCTAGCATGATAAAGAAGATTCAAAGAGAGTGAGATGCCAGCTCCTTTCATTCAGTCAGTAGCTTCAAACATTTCTGGTATATGAAAAACATGTTTTTCAATGGCAAAAATCAATGAATATTGTAAATGCACAAACAGTAATATCTCCACATTGCACGGTGCAATTCTGAAATTTTTAGCTTTTTCCTGTTAATCCTAGCATGATAAAGAAGATTCAAAGAGAGTGAGATGCCAGCTCCTTTCATTCAGTCAGTAGCTTCAAACATTTCTGGTATATGAAAAACATATTTTTCAATGGCAAAAATCAATGAATATTGTAAATGCACAAACAGTAATATCTCCGCATTGCAAGGTGCAATTCTGAAATTTTTTGCTTTTTCCTGCTAATCCTAGCATGATAAAGAAGATTCAAAGAGAGTGAGATGCCAGCTCCTTTCATTCAGTCAGTAGCTTCAAACATTTCTGGTATATGAAAAACATGTTTTTCAATGGCAAAAATCAATGAATATTGTAAAAGCACAAACAGTAATATCTCCACATTGCACGGTGCAATTCTGAAATTTTTAGCTTTTTCCTGTTAATCCTAGCATGATAAAGAAGATTCAAAGAGAGTGAGATGCCAGCTCCTTTCATTCAGTCAGTAGCTTCAAACATTTCTGGTATATGAAAAACATGTTTTTCAATGGCAAAAATCAATGAATATTGTAAATGCACAAACAGTAATATCTCCACATTGCAAGGTGCAATTCTGAAATTTTTTGCTTTTTCCTGCTAATCCTAGCATGATAAAGAAGATTCAAAGAGAGTGAGATGCCAGCTCCTTTCATTCAGTCAGTAGCTTCAAACATTTCTGGTATATGAAAAACATGTTTTTCAATGGCAAAAATCAATGAATATTGTAAATGCACAAACAGTAATATCTCCACATTGCACGGTGCAATTCTGAAATTTTTAGCTTTTTCCTGTTAATCCTAGCATGATAAAGAAGATTCAAAGAGAGTGAGATGCCAGCTCCTTTCATTCAGTCAGTAGCTTCAAACATTTCTGGTATATGAAAAACATATTTTTCAATGGCAAAAATCAATGAATATTGTAAATGCACAAACAGTAATATCTCCGCATTGCAAGGTGCAATTCTGAAATTTTTTGCTTTTTCCTGCTAATCCTAGCATGATAAAGAAGATTCAAAGAGAGTGAGATGCCAGCTCCTTTCATTCAGTCAGTAGCTTCAAACATTTCTGGTATATGAAAAACATGTTTTTCAATGGCAAAAATCAATGAATATTGTAAAAGCACAAACAGTAATATCTCCACATTGCACGGTGCAATTCTGAAATTTTTAGCTTTTTCCTGTTAATCCTAGCATGATAAAGAAGATTCAAAGAGAGTGAGATGCCAGCTCCTTTCATTCAGTCAGTAGCTTCAAACATTTCTGGTATATGAAAAACATGTTTTTCAATGGCAAAAATCAATGAATATTGTAAATGCACAAACAGTAATATCTCCACATTGCAAGGTGCAATTCTGAAATTTTTTGCTTTTTCCTGCTAATCCTAGCATGATAAAGAAGATTCAAAGAGAGTGAGATGCCAGCTCCTTTCATTCAGTCAGTAGCTTCAAACATTTCTGGTATATGAAAAACATATTTTTCAATGGCAAAAATCAATGAATATTGTAAATGCACAAACAGTAATATCTCCGCATTGCAAGGTGCAATTCTGAAATTTTTTGCTTTTTCCTGCTAATCCTAGCATGATAAAGAAGATTCAAAGAGAGTGAGATGCCAGCTCCTTTCATTCAGTCAGTAGCTTCAAACATTTCTGGTATATGAAAAACATGTTTTTCAATGGCAAAAATCAATGAATATTGTAAAAGCACAAACAGTAATATCTCCACATTGCACGGTGCAATTCTGAAATTTTTAGCTTTTTCCTGTTAATCCTAGCATGATAAAGAAGATTCAAAGAGAGTGAGATGCCAGCTCCTTTCATTCAGTCAGTAGCTTCAAACATTTCTGGTATATGAAAAACATGTTTTTCAATGGCAAAAATCAATGAATATTGTAAATGCACAAACAGTAATATCTCCACATTGCACGGTGCAATTCTGAAATTTTTAGCTTTTTCCTACTAATCCTAGCATGATAAAGAAGATTCAAAGAGAGTGAGATGCCAGCTCCTTTCATTCAGTCAGTAGCTTCAAACATTTCTGGTATATGAAAAACATGTTTTTCAATGGCAAAAATCAATGAATATTGTAAATGCACAAACAGTAATATCTCCACATTGCAAGGTGCAATTCTGAAATTTTTTGCTTTTTCCTGCTAATCCTAGCATGATAAAGAAGATTCAAAGAGAGTGAGATGCCAGCTCCTTTCATTCAGTCAGTAGCTTCAAACATTTCTGGTATATGAAAAACATGTTTTTCAATGGCAAAAATCAATGAATATTGTAAATGCACAAACAGTAATATCTCCACATTGCACGGTGCAATTCTGAAATTTTTAGCTTTTTCCTGTTAATCCTAGCATGATAAAGAAGATTCAAAGAGAGTGAGATGCCAGCTCCTTTCATTCAGTCAGTAGCTTCAAACATTTCTGGTATATGAAAAACATGTTTTTCAATGGCAAAAATCAATGAATATTGTAAATGCACAAACAGTAATATCTCCGCATTGCAAGGTGCAATTCTGAAATTTTTTGCTTTTTCCTGCTAATCCTAGCATGATAAAGAAGATTCAAAGAGAGTGAGATGCCAGCTCCTTTCATTCAGTCAGTAGCTTCAAACATTTCTGGTATATGAAAAACATGTTTTTCAATGGCAAAAATCAATGAATATTGTAAAAGCACAAACAGTAATATCTCCACATTGCACGATGCAATTCTGAAATTTTTAGCTTTTTCCTGTTAATCCTAGCATGATAAAGAAGATTCAAAGAGAGTGAGATGCCAGCTCCTTTCATTCAGTCAGTAGCTTCAAACATTTCTGGTATATGAAAAACATGTTTTTCAATGGCAAAAATCAATGAATATTGTAAATGCACAAACAGTAATATCTCCACATTGCAAGGTGCAATTCTGAAATTTTTTGCTTTTTCCTGCTAATCCTAGCATGATAAAGAAGATTCAAAGAGAGTGAGATGCCAGCTCCTTTCATTCAGTCAGTAGCTTCAAACATTTCTGGTATATGAAAAACATGTTTTTCAATGGCAAAAATCAATGAATATTGTAAATGCACAAACAGTAATATCTCCACATTGCACGGTGCAATTCTGAAATTTTTAGCTTTTTCCTGTTAATCCTAGCATGATAAAGAAGATTCAAAGAGAGTGAGATGCCAGCTCCTTTCATTCAGTCAGTAGCTTCAAACATTTCTGGTATATGAAAAACATGTTTTTCAATGGCAAAAATCAATGAATATTGTAAATGCACAAACAGTAATATCTCCACATTGCAAGGTGCAATTCTGAAATTTTTTGCTTTTTCCTGCTAATCCTAGCATGATAAAGAAGATTCAAAGAGAGTGAGATGCCAGCTCCTTTCATTCAGTCAGTAGCTTCAAACATTTCTGGTATATGAAAAACATGTTTTTCAATGGCAAAAATCAATGAATATTGTAAATGCACAAACAGTAATATCTCCACATTGCACGGTGCAATTCTGAAATTTTTAGCTTTTTCCTGTTAATCCTAGCATGATAAAGAAGATTCAAAGAGAGTGAGATGCCAGCTCCTTTCATTCAGTCAGTAGCTTCAAACATTTCTGGTATATGAAAAACATATTTTTCAATGGCAAAAATCAATGAATATTGTAAATGCACAAACAGTAATATCTCCGCATTGCAAGGTGCAATTCTGAAATTTTTTGCTTTTTCCTGCTAATCCTAGCATGATAAAGAAGATTCAAAGAGAGTGAGATGCCAGCTCCTTTCATTCAGTCAGTAGCTTCAAACATTTCTGGTATATGAAAAACATGTTTTTCAATGGCAAAAATCAATGAATATTGTAAAAGCACAAACAGTAATATCTCCACATTGCACGGTGCAATTCTGAAATTTTTAGCTTTTTCCTGTTAATCCTAGCATGATAAAGAAGATTCAAAGAGAGTGAGATGCCAGCTCCTTTCATTCAGTCAGTAGCTTCAAACATTTCTGGTATATGAAAAACATGTTTTTCAATGGCAAAAATCAATGAATATTGTAAATGCACAAACAGTAATATCTCCACATTGCAAGGTGCAATTCTGAAATTTTTTGCTTTTTCCTGCTAATCCTAGCATGATAAAGAAGATTCAAAGAGAGTGAGATGCCAGCTCCTTTCATTCAGTCAGTAGCTTCAAACATTTCTGGTATATGAAAAACATGTTTTTCAATGGCAAAAATCAATGAATATTGTAAATGCACAAACAGTAATATCTCCACATTGCAAGGTGCAATTCTGAAATTTTTTGCTTTTTCCTGCTAATCCTAGCATGATAAAGAAGATTCAAAGAGAGTGAGATGCCAGCTCCTTTCATTCAGTCAGTAGCTTCAAACATTTCTGGTATATGAAAAACGTTTTTCAATGGCAAAAATCAATGAATATTGTAAATGCACAAACAGTAATATCTCCACATTGCACGGTGCAATTCTGAAATTTTTAGCTTTTTCCTGTTAATCCTAGCATGATAAAGAAGATTCAAAGAGAGTGAGATGCCAGCTCCTTTCATTCAGTCAGTAGCTTCAAACATTTCTGGTATATGAAAAACATGTTTTTCAATGGCAAAAATCAATGAATATTGTAAATGCACAAACAGTAATATCTCCACATTGCACGGTGCAATTCTGAAATTTTTAGCTTTTTCCTGTTAATCCTAGCATGATAAAGAAGATTCAAAGAGAGTGAGATGCCAGCTCCTTTCATTCAGTCAGTAGCTTCAAACATTTCTGGTATATGAAAAACGTTTTTCAATGGCAAAAATCAATGAATATTGTAAATGCACAAACAGTAATATCTCCACATTGCAAGGTGCAATTCTGAAATTTTTTGCTTTTTCCTGTTAATCCTAGCATGATAAAGAAGATTCAAAGAGAGTGAGATGCCAGCTCCTTTCATTCAGTCAGTAGCTTCAAACATTTCTGGTATATGAAAAACATGTTTTTCAATGGCAAAAATCAATGAATATTGTAAATGCACAAACAGTAATATCTCCGCATTGCAAGGTGCAATTCTGAAATTTTTTGCTTTTTCCTGCTAATCCTAGCATGATAAAGAAGATTCAAAGAGAGTGAGATGCCAGCTCCTTTCATTCAGTCAGTAGCTTCAAACATTTCTGGTATATGAAAAACATGTTTTTCAATGGCAAAAATCAATGAATATTGTAAAAGCACAAACAGTAATATCTCCACATTGCACGGTGCAATTCTGAAATTTTTAGCTTTTTCCTGTTAATCCTAGCATGATAAAGAAGATTCAAAGAGAGTGAGATGCCAGCTCCTTTCATTCAGTCAGTAGCTTCAAACATTTCTGGTATATGAAAAACATGTTTTTCAATGGCAAAAATCAATGAATATTGTAAATGCACAAACAGTAATATCTCCGCATTGCAAGGTGCAATTCTGAAATTTTTTGCTTTTTCCTGCTAATCCTAGCATGATAAAGAAGATTCAAAGAGAGTGAGATGCCAGCTCCTTTCATTCAGTCAGTAGCTTCAAACATTTCTGGTATATGAAAAACATGTTTTTCAATGGCAAAAATCAATGAATATTGTAAATGCACAAACAGTAATATCTCCACATTGCAAGGTGCAATTCTGAAATTTTTTGCTTTTTCCTGCTAATCCTAGCATGATAAAGAAGATTCAAAGAGTGAGATGCCAGCTCCTTTCATTCAGTCAGTAGCTTCAAACATTTCTGGTATATGAAAAACGTTTTTCAATGGCAAAAATCAATGAATATTGTAAAAGCACAAACAGTAATATCTCCACATTGCACGGTGCAATTCTGAAATTTTTAGCTTTTTCCTGTTAATCCTAGCATGATAAAGAAGATTCAAAGAGAGTGAGATGCCAGCTCCTTTCATTCAGTCAGTAGCTTCAAACATTTCTGGTATATGAAAAACATGTTTTTCAATGGCAAAAATCAATGAATATTGTAAATGCACAAACAGTAATATCTCCACATTGCACGGTGCAATTCTGAAATTTTTAGCTTTTTCCTACTAATCCTAGCATGATAAAGAAGATTCAAAGAGAGTGAGATGCCAGCTCCTTTCATTCAGTCAGTAGCTTCAAACATTTCTGGTATATGAAAAACATGTTTTTCAATGGCAAAAATCAATGAATATTGTAAATGCACAAACAGTAATATCTCCACATTGCAAGGTGCAATTCTGAAATTTTTTGCTTTTTCCTGCTAATCCTAGCATGATAAAGAAGATTCAAAGAGAGTGAGATGCCAGCTCCTTTCATTCAGTCAGTAGCTTCAAACATTTCTGGTATATGAAAAACATGTTTTTCAATGGCAAAAATCAATGAATATTGTAAATGCACAAACAGTAATATCTCCACATTGCACGGTGCAATTCTGAAATTTTTAGCTTTTTCCTGTTAATCCTAGCATGATAAAGAAGATTCAAAGAGAGTGAGATGCCAGCTCCTTTCATTCAGTCAGTAGCTTCAAACATTTCTGGTATATGAAAAACATGTTTTTCAATGGCAAAAATCAATGAATATTGTAAATGCACAAACAGTAATATCTCCGCATTGCAAGGTGCAATTCTGAAATTTTTTGCTTTTTCCTGCTAATCCTAGCATGATAAAGAAGATTCAAAGAGAGTGAGATGCCAGCTCCTTTCATTCAGTCAGTAGCTTCAAACATTTCTGGTATATGAAAAACATGTTTTTCAATGGCAAAAATCAATGAATATTGTAAAAGCACAAACAGTAATATCTCCACATTGCACGATGCAATTCTGAAATTTTTAGCTTTTTCCTGTTAATCCTAGCATGATAAAGAAGATTCAAAGAGAGTGAGATGCCAGCTCCTTTCATTCAGTCAGTAGCTTCAAACATTTCTGGTATATGAAAAACATGTTTTTCAATGGCAAAAATCAATGAATATTGTAAATGCACAAACAGTAATATCTCCACATTGCAAGGTGCAATTCTGAAATTTTTTGCTTTTTCCTGCTAATCCTAGCATGATAAAGAAGATTCAAAGAGAGTGAGATGCCAGCTCCTTTCATTCAGTCAGTAGCTTCAAACATTTCTGGTATATGAAAAACATGTTTTTCAATGGCAAAAATCAATGAATATTGTAAATGCACAAACAGTAATATCTCCACATTGCACGGTGCAATTCTGAAATTTTTAGCTTTTTCCTGTTAATCCTAGCATGATAAAGAAGATTCAAAGAGAGTGAGATGCCAGCTCCTTTCATTCAGTCAGTAGCTTCAAACATTTCTGGTATATGAAAAACATGTTTTTCAATGGCAAAAATCAATGAATATTGTAAATGCACAAACAGTAATATCTCCACATTGCAAGGTGCAATTCTGAAATTTTTTGCTTTTTCCTGCTAATCCTAGCATGATAAAGAAGATTCAAAGAGAGTGAGATGCCAGCTCCTTTCATTCAGTCAGTAGCTTCAAACATTTCTGGTATATGAAAAACATGTTTTTCAATGGCAAAAATCAATGAATATTGTAAATGCACAAACAGTAATATCTCCACATTGCACGGTGCAATTCTGAAATTTTTAGCTTTTTCCTGTTAATCCTAGCATGATAAAGAAGATTCAAAGAGAGTGAGATGCCAGCTCCTTTCATTCAGTCAGTAGCTTCAAACATTTCTGGTATATGAAAAACATATTTTTCAATGGCAAAAATCAATGAATATTGTAAATGCACAAACAGTAATATCTCCGCATTGCAAGGTGCAATTCTGAAATTTTTTGCTTTTTCCTGCTAATCCTAGCATGATAAAGAAGATTCAAAGAGAGTGAGATGCCAGCTCCTTTCATTCAGTCAGTAGCTTCAAACATTTCTGGTATATGAAAAACATGTTTTTCAATGGCAAAAATCAATGAATATTGTAAAAGCACAAACAGTAATATCTCCACATTGCACGGTGCAATTCTGAAATTTTTAGCTTTTTCCTGTTAATCCTAGCATGATAAAGAAGATTCAAAGAGAGTGAGATGCCAGCTCCTTTCATTCAGTCAGTAGCTTCAAACATTTCTGGTATATGAAAAACATGTTTTTCAATGGCAAAAATCAATGAATATTGTAAATGCACAAACAGTAATATCTCCACATTGCAAGGTGCAATTCTGAAATTTTTTGCTTTTTCCTGCTAATCCTAGCATGATAAAGAAGATTCAAAGAGAGTGAGATGCCAGCTCCTTTCATTCAGTCAGTAGCTTCAAACATTTCTGGTATATGAAAAACATGTTTTTCAATGGCAAAAATCAATGAATATTGTAAATGCACAAACAGTAATATCTCCACATTGCAAGGTGCAATTCTGAAATTTTTTGCTTTTTCCTGCTAATCCTAGCATGATAAAGAAGATTCAAAGAGAGTGAGATGCCAGCTCCTTTCATTCAGTCAGTAGCTTCAAACATTTCTGGTATATGAAAAACGTTTTTCAATGGCAAAAATCAATGAATATTGTAAATGCACAAACAGTAATATCTCCACATTGCACGGTGCAATTCTGAAATTTTTAGCTTTTTCCTGTTAATCCTAGCATGATAAAGAAGATTCAAAGAGAGTGAGATGCCAGCTCCTTTCATTCAGTCAGTAGCTTCAAACATTTCTGGTATATGAAAAACATGTTTTTCAATGGCAAAAATCAATGAATATTGTAAATGCACAAACAGTAATATCTCCACATTGCACGGTGCAATTCTGAAATTTTTAGCTTTTTCCTGTTAATCCTAGCATGATAAAGAAGATTCAAAGAGAGTGAGATGCCAGCTCCTTTCATTCAGTCAGTAGCTTCAAACATTTCTGGTATATGAAAAACGTTTTTCAATGGCAAAAATCAATGAATATTGTAAATGCACAAACAGTAATATCTCCACATTGCAAGGTGCAATTCTGAAATTTTTTGCTTTTTCCTGTTAATCCTAGCATGATAAAGAAGATTCAAAGAGAGTGAGATGCCAGCTCCTTTCATTCAGTCAGTAGCTTCAAACATTTCTGGTATATGAAAAACATGTTTTTCAATGGCAAAAATCAATGAATATTGTAAATGCACAAACAGTAATATCTCCGCATTGCAAGGTGCAATTCTGAAATTTTTTGCTTTTTCCTGCTAATCCTAGCATGATAAAGAAGATTCAAAGAGAGTGAGATGCCAGCTCCTTTCATTCAGTCAGTAGCTTCAAACATTTCTGGTATATGAAAAACATGTTTTTCAATGGCAAAAATCAATGAATATTGTAAAAGCACAAACAGTAATATCTCCACATTGCACGGTGCAATTCTGAAATTTTTAGCTTTTTCCTGTTAATCCTAGCATGATAAAGAAGATTCAAAGAGAGTGAGATGCCAGCTCCTTTCATTCAGTCAGTAGCTTCAAACATTTCTGGTATATGAAAAACATGTTTTTCAATGGCAAAAATCAATGAATATTGTAAATGCACAAACAGTAATATCTCCGCATTGCAAGGTGCAATTCTGAAATTTTTTGCTTTTTCCTGCTAATCCTAGCATGATAAAGAAGATTCAAAGAGAGTGAGATGCCAGCTCCTTTCATTCAGTCAGTAGCTTCAAACATTTCTGGTATATGAAAAACATGTTTTTCAATGGCAAAAATCAATGAATATTGTAAATGCACAAACAGTAATATCTCCACATTGCAAGGTGCAATTCTGAAATTTTTTGCTTTTTCCTGCTAATCCTAGCATGATAAAGAAGATTCAAAGAGTGAGATGCCAGCTCCTTTCATTCAGTCAGTAGCTTCAAACATTTCTGGTATATGAAAAACGTTTTTCAATGGCAAAAATCAATGAATATTGTAAATGCACAAACAGTAATATCTCCACATTGCAAGGTGCAATTCTGAAATTTTTTGCTTTTTCCTGTTAATCCTAGCATGATAAAGAAGATTCAAAGAGAGTGAGATGCCAGCTCCTTTCATTCAGTCAGTAGCTTCAAACATTTCTGGTATATGAAAAACATGTTTTTCAATGGCAAAAATCAATGAATATTGTAAATGCACAAACAGTAATATCTCCACATTGCACGGTGCAATTCTGAAATTTTTAGCTTTTTCCTGTTAATCCCAGCATGATGAAGATTCAAAGAGAGTGAGATGCCAGCTCCTTTCATTCAGTCAGTAGCTTCAAACATTTCTGGTATATGAAAAACATGTTTTTCAATGGCAAAAATCAATGAATATTGTAAATGCACAAACAGTAATATCTCCACATTGCAAGGTGCAATTCTGAAATTTTTAGCTTTTTCCTGTTAATCCTAGCATGATAAAGAAGATTCAAAGAGAGTGAGATGCCAGCTCCTTTCATTCAATCAGTAGCTTCAAACATTTCTGGTATATGAAAAACATGTTTTTCAATGGCAAAAATCAATGAATATTGTAAATGCACAAACAGTAATATCTCCGCATTGCAAGGTGCAATTCTGAAATTTTTTGCTTTTTCCTGCTAATCCTAGCATGATAAAGAAGATTCAAAGAGAGTGAGATGCCAGCTCCTTTCATTCAGTCAGTAGCTTCAAACATTTCTGGTATATGAAAAACGTTTTTCAATGGCAAAAATCAATGAATATTGTAAATGCACAAACAGTAATATCTCCACATTGCAAGGTGCAATTCTGAAATTTTTTGCTTTTTCCTGCTAATCCTAGCATGATAAAGAAGATTCAAAGAGAGTGAGATGCCAGCTCCTTTCATTCAGTCAGTAGCTTCAAACATTTCTGGTATATGAAAAACATGTTTTTCAATGGCAAAAATCAATGAATATTGTAAATGCACAAACAGTAATATCTCCACATTGCACGGTGCAATTCTGAAATTTTTAGCTTTTTCCTGTTAATCCTAGCATGATAAAGAAGATTCAAAGAGAGTGAGATGCCAGCTCCTTTCATTCAGTCAGTAGCTTCAAACATTTCTGGTATATGAAAAACATATTTTTCAATGGCAAAAATCAATGAATATTGTAAATGCACAAACAGTAATATCTCCGCATTGCAAGGTGCAATTCTGAAATTTTTTGCTTTTTCCTGCTAATCCTAGCATGATAAAGAAGATTCAAAGAGAGTGAGATGCCAGCTCCTTTCATTCAGTCAGTAGCTTCAAACATTTCTGGTATATGAAAAACATGTTTTTCAATGGCAAAAATCAATGAATATTGTAAAAGCACAAACAGTAATATCTCCACATTGCACGGTGCAATTCTGAAATTTTTAGCTTTTTCCTGTTAATCCTAGCATGATAAAGAAGATTCAAAGAGAGTGAGATGCCAGCTCCTTTCATTCAGTCAGTAGCTTCAAACATTTCTGGTATATGAAAAACATGTTTTTCAATGGCAAAAATCAATGAATATTGTAAATGCACAAACAGTAATATCTCCACATTGCAAGGTGCAATTCTGAAATTTTTTGCTTTTTCCTGCTAATCCTAGCATGATAAAGAAGATTCAAAGAGAGTGAGATGCCAGCTCCTTTCATTCAGTCAGTAGCTTCAAACATTTCTGGTATATGAAAAACATGTTTTTCAATGGCAAAAATCAATGAATATTGTAAATGCACAAACAGTAATATCTCCACATTGCACGGTGCAATTCTGAAATTTTTAGCTTTTTCCTGTTAATCCTAGCATGATAAAGAAGATTCAAAGAGAGTGAGATGCCAGCTCCTTTCATTCAGTCAGTAGCTTCAAACATTTCTGGTATATGAAAAACATATTTTTCAATGGCAAAAATCAATGAATATTGTAAATGCACAAACAGTAATATCTTCGCATTGCAAGGTGCAATTCTGAAATTTTTTGCTTTTTCCTGCTAATCCTAGCATGATAAAGAAGATTCAAAGAGAGTGAGATGCCAGCTCCTTTCATTCAGTCAGTAGCTTCAAACATTTCTGGTATATGAAAAACATGTTTTTCAATGGCAAAAATCAATGAATATTGTAAAAGCACAAACAGTAATATCTCCACATTGCACGGTGCAATTCTGAAATTTTTAGCTTTTTCCTGTTAATCCTAGCATGATAAAGAAGATTCAAAGAGAGTGAGATGCCAGCTCCTTTCATTCAGTCAGTAGCTTCAAACATTTCTGGTATATGAAAAACATGTTTTTCAATGGCAAAAATCAATGAATATTGTAAATGCACAAACAGTAATATCTCCACATTGCAAGGTGCAATTCTGAAATTTTTTGCTTTTTCCTGCTAATCCTAGCATGATAAAGAAGATTCAAAGAGAGTGAGATGCCAGCTCCTTTCATTCAGTCAGTAGCTTCAAACATTTCTGGTATATGAAAAACATGTTTTTCAATGGCAAAAATCAATGAATATTGTAAATGCACAAACAGTAATATCTCCACATTGCAAGGTGCAATTCTGAAATTTTTTGCTTTTTCCTGCTAATCCTAGCATGATAAAGAAGATTCAAAGAGAGTGAGATGCCAGCTCCTTTCATTCAGTCAGTAGCTTCAAACATTTCTGGTATATGAAAAACGTTTTTCAATGGCAAAAATCAATGAATATTGTAAATGCACAAACAGTAATATCTCCACATTGCACGGTGCAATTCTGAAATTTTTAGCTTTTTCCTGTTAATCCTAGCATGATAAAGAAGATTCAAAGAGAGTGAGATGCCAGCTCCTTTCATTCAGTCAGTAGCTTCAAACATTTCTGGTATATGAAAAACATGTTTTTCAATGGCAAAAATCAATGAATATTGTAAATGCACAAACAGTAATATCTCCACATTGCACGGTGCAATTCTGAAATTTTTAGCTTTTTCCTGTTAATCCTAGCATGATAAAGAAGATTCAAAGAGAGTGAGATGCCAGCTCCTTTCATTCAGTCAGTAGCTTCAAACATTTCTGGTATATGAAAAACGTTTTTCAATGGCAAAAATCAATGAATATTGTAAATGCACAAACAGTAATATCTCCACATTGCAAGGTGCAATTCTGAAATTTTTTGCTTTTTCCTGTTAATCCTAGCATGATAAAGAAGATTCAAAGAGAGTGAGATGCCAGCTCCTTTCATTCAGTCAGTAGCTTCAAACATTTCTGGTATATGAAAAACATGTTTTTCAATGGCAAAAATCAATGAATATTGTAAATGCACAAACAGTAATATCTCCGCATTGCAAGGTGCAATTCTGAAATTTTTTGCTTTTTCCTGCTAATCCTAGCATGATAAAGAAGATTCAAAGAGAGTGAGATGCCAGCTCCTTTCATTCAGTCAGTAGCTTCAAACATTTCTGGTATATGAAAAACATGTTTTTCAATGGCAAAAATCAATGAATATTGTAAAAGCACAAACAGTAATATCTCCACATTGCACGGTGCAATTCTGAAATTTTTAGCTTTTTCCTGTTAATCCTAGCATGATAAAGAAGATTCAAAGAGAGTGAGATGCCAGCTCCTTTCATTCAGTCAGTAGCTTCAAACATTTCTGGTATATGAAAAACATGTTTTTCAATGGCAAAAATCAATGAATATTGTAAATGCACAAACAGTAATATCTCCGCATTGCAAGGTGCAATTCTGAAATTTTTTGCTTTTTCCTGCTAATCCTAGCATGATAAAGAAGATTCAAAGAGAGTGAGATGCCAGCTCCTTTCATTCAGTCAGTAGCTTCAAACATTTCTGGTATATGAAAAACATGTTTTTCAATGGCAAAAATCAATGAATATTGTAAATGCACAAACAGTAATATCTCCACATTGCAAGGTGCAATTCTGAAATTTTTGCTTTTTCCTGCTAATCCTAGCATGATAAAGAAGATTCAAAGAGTGAGATGCCAGCTCCTTTCATTCAGTCAGTAGCTTCAAACATTTCTGGTATATGAAAAACGTTTTTCAATGGCAAAAATCAATGAATATTGTAAATGCACAAACAGTAATATCTCCACATTGCAAGGTGCAATTCTGAAATTTTTTGCTTTTTCCTGTTAATCCTAGCATGATAAAGAAGATTCAAAGAGAGTGAGATGCCAGCTCCTTTCATTCAGTCAGTAGCTTCAAACATTTCTGGTATATGAAAAACATGTTTTTCAATGGCAAAAATCAATGAATATTGTAAATGCACAAACAGTAATATCTCCACATTGCACGGTGCAATTCTGAAATTTTTAGCTTTTTCCTGTTAATCCCAGCATGATGAAGATTCAAAGAGAGTGAGATGCCAGCTCCTTTCATTCAGTCAGTAGCTTCAAACATTTCTGGTATATGAAAAACATGTTTTTCAATGGCAAAAATCAATGAATATTGTAAATGCACAAACAGTAATATCTCCACATTGCAAGGTGCAATTCTGAAATTTTTAGCTTTTTCCTGTTAATCCTAGCATGATAAAGAAGATTCAAAGAGAGTGAGATGCCAGCTCCTTTCATTCAATCAGTAGCTTCAAACATTTCTGGTATATGAAAAACATGTTTTTCAATGGCAAAAATCAATGAATATTGTAAATGCACAAACAGTAATATCTCCGCATTGCAAGGTGCAATTCTGAAATTTTTTGCTTTTTCCTGCTAATCCTAGCATGATAAAGAAGATTCAAAGAGAGTGAGATGCCAGCTCCTTTCATTCAGTCAGTAGCTTCAAACATTTCTGGTATATGAAAAACGTTTTTCAATGGCAAAAATCAATGAATATTGTAAATGCACAAACAGTAATATCTCCACATTGCAAGGTGCAATTCTGAAATTTTTTGCTTTTTCCTGTTAATCCTAGCATGATAAAGAAGATTCAAAGAGAGTGAGATGCCAGCTCCTTTCATTCAGTCAGTAGCTTCAAACATTTCTGGTATATGAAAAACATGTTTTTCAATGGCAAAAATCAATGAATATTGTAAATGCACAAACAGTAATATCTCCACATTGCAAGGTGCAATTCTGAAATTTTTTGCTTTTTCCTGCTAATCCTAGCATGATAAAGAAGATTCAAAGAGAGTGAGATGCCAGCTCCTTTCATTCAGTCAGTAGCTTCAAACATTTCTGGTATATGAAAAACATGTTTTTCAATGGCAAAAATCAATGAATATTGTAAATGCACAAACAGTAATATCTCCACATTGCACGGTGCAATTCTGAAATTTTTAGCTTTTTCCTGTTAATCCTAGCATGATAAAGAAGATTCAAAGAGAGTGAGATGCCAGCTCCTTTCATTCAGTCAGTAGCTTCAAACATTTCTGGTATATGAAAAACGTTTTTCAATGGCAAAAATCAATGAATATTGTAAATGCACAAACAGTAATATCTCCACATTGCAAGGTGCAATTCTGAAATTTTTTGCTTTTTCCTGTTAATCCTAGCATGATAAAGAAGATTCAAAGAGAGTGAGATGCCAGCTCCTTTCATTCAGTCAGTAGCTTCAAACATTTCTGGTATATGAAAAACATGTTTTTCAATGGCAAAAATCAATGAATATTGTAAATGCACAAACAGTAATATCTCCACATTGCACGGTGCAATTCTGAAATTTTTAGCTTTTTCCTGTTAATCCCAGCATGATGAAGATTCAAAGAGAGTGAGATGCCAGCTCCTTTCATTCAGTCAGTAGCTTCAAACATTTCTGGTATATGAAAAACATGTTTTTCAATGGCAAAAATCAATGAATATTGTAAATGCACAAACAGTAATATCTCCACATTGCAAGGTGCAATTCTGAAATTTTTAGCTTTTTCCTGTTAATCCTAGCATGATAAAGAAGATTCAAAGAGAGTGAGATGCCAGCTCCTTTCATTCAATCAGTAGCTTCAAACATTTCTGGTATATGAAAAACATGTTTTTCAATGGCAAAAATCAATGAATATTGTAAATGCACAAACAGTAATATCTCCGCATTGCAAGGTGCAATTCTGAAATTTTTTGCTTTTTCCTGCTAATCCTAGCATGATAAAGAAGATTCAAAGAGAGTG
>NW_027367705.1:0-55627 GCF_046119375.1 Phyllobates terribilis
AAAAGATACGTATAACAAATAGTCTCTGGGAGACCATCTGCTCGACGAGTATCTCTCCAAGATGCTCGTCGAGAACCTATACACCATGCTCGTCGAGAACCTCGACGACCAAAGTATCTTTCCAAAAAGTTCGTCGAGAACCAATCCAACATGTGCTCGTCGAGGACCTATTCAACATGCTCGTCGAGGACCTCTTCAACATGCTCGTCGAGTACCTCTCGAACAAGCTCGTCGAGGACCTCTCGTCGAGAACCTCTCGAGCGAGCTTGTCGAGGATCTCTCGTCGAGAAACTCTCGAGCGAGCTCCTCTTGAAGCGCATCAAGAGCGCTGAGAACCTCTCAAGCGCATCAAGGACATTGCCCCTTGACCCTTTCTCGAGCGCATTCCCCTCGACCCTGTTTCATAGTTGTGATCGATGAACCGTTAGCTCAACAATCGTGCACTCCGCACTTACCCAGACTTGTTTCCGAGCCTCACGATAAACCGCATCAGTTCTAGTAAATCACATTACGACTAAAATGAATTGATGACACTAAAATCACCAACAGGATTTGCATAACAACACGGAGTTCAAAGATCAGATGAGCGGAAAAACAGGCATCACCTACAAAGGTATGCTAGAGAAAGCCTACACACAGATCCAGAGCGAACTGATCACTTGTAGCCGGTCATGAAAGATAAATCAGAAGGGAACCCAATCATGGGGACCCATGAAACATCATGATTAGAACAGTTCTAAAAAAACAAGAGTCCTATTCGTGTGTGTCCATGTTTCAATCTCGGGACCAGTCGAGAAGATTTCAAGCGCAAAATCTCATGGCTCACGTTGAAAATTCCACGAAGAATCAAAGAGGCAAAAGACCAGCCGAACACAGGCCGCCTTGGTGCGAGAGGCATAATACGAAAAGACATGACTTCTCAGAATGTCGTTCTATAAGCGCGACTGACATATTGTATTGAGATGCTTTCAAAAAGCTAGGCATTGAAAAGAGCAAGCTGAGACCAACGCAAAGTAACCTGGCGGGTTTCACAGGTGATTCAGTAAAGCTTCGGGAGTAATCACCCTAGATATTAAACTTGCGGACGAGGGTGGACCGCGTAAGCATTCTCTATTGACTTTTTAGTCATTCTCATAACTTCATCTTATAATGCGATCTGGGTCCCGATTCGCTTACAAGATTCGAGGCGACAGTCTCCATTTGTCATATCTGTTTGAAATTCCCAACTGCATGCGGAATCGACACAACTCACGGAAACCTAGAAGAAAGTCAGACCTGTTATCACTCAACAAAAAAAGGGAAGTAGAAGGTTGTCCACACGAATCAGTTATACGTAACCAGTGCAGACAAGAAAGAGGAATATGCCAAGTTAGATCCTTGGATATGTCCACAATTCGCAGAGAAACAAGGAGGGGATGTCTTTACAAAGATTGTGAAGGAGGTCATTACGCCGTTTGTCTCGAAAGAAGAGAAGTCGTCTGTAGGCCGGGGATTACAACCTTCCGTAACTAAGGGGATTGAAGATCTTCTCTCTAGATCTCGTGATGTCTTTTCCCAGACTCCACGTGATCTAAAAGGGATTCCCCGGAGGTCATGAGTCATTCCCTCGCCATCAAACCAGATTCAATCCCAAAGATGCAAAGGAAGAGAAAACAAGCAGAACCCAAAAAGACTGATTTCGTTCCCACTATTATGTATCGTTTTCCTACTAATATATAAAATCCTTTCTTATATATTGTTTTTGAGAAGATTTTGAATTTTTTCACTCTTGACAACTTTCACTCAAGTTATATGAATGGAGAAATAATATTGCCAGTTTTGATTTACCGAGATTTATATATTGTAGCATTTCAGAATATCATCGTTATAATCTTTCAATTACGGAGAAAGTTTAATATGACTGATTTTGTTCCCACCGTTATATATTGTCTTCCTACAAATATATATATGCCTTTCTTATTACAACCGAGCTTCATTTTGTTCGAGGTTTGTTTAATTTACTTCCTCCATTTATACCTTTCTCTTCACTTCATTTCATTCGAGCCATACCTTTGTTGTTATATAAATGGAGAACTAATACTGATAGCTTTGATTTACCAGGTTTGTATATTGTAACTTTTCAGTCAAAGCCATATCATCGTCATAATCTTTCAATTATGGAGAAAGTTTAATATGACTGATTTCGTTCCACCGTTATAAACTATTTTCCTTCTAATATATAAAAACATTTCTTATATATTGTTTTGGAGAAGATTTTGGATTTTTTCTCACTCTTGATAACTTTCACTCAAGTTATATGAATGGAGAAATAATACTGACAACTTTAATTTACCGAGGTTTGTATATTGTAGCTTTTCAGAATATCATCGTCATAATCTTTCAATTATGGAGAAAGTCTTTAATATGACTGATTTCGTACCCATCGTTATATATTATTTTCCTACTATTATATGAAAGCCTTTCTTATTACAACCGAGCTTCATTTCATTCATCGAGTTTCATTTCATTCGAGATCTGTTTAATTTACTCCTCCATCCGAAATCTTTTTCCCAAAACAGCAAAGGTATGACTCAAATGAAATGAAGCGAAGAGATAGGTATAAATGGAGAGAGTAAATTAAATGAAGCCCGATGAATGAAATAAAGCTCGGTTGTAATAAGAAAGCTAGTAGTAGGAAAACGATGTAGAATGGTAGGAACGAAATCAGTCATATTAAACTTTATCCATAACTGAAAGATTATGGCGATGATATTCTGAAAAGCTACAATATACAAACATCATTAAACCAAAGTTGTCAGTATTATTTCTCCATTCATATAACTTGATTGAAAGTTGTCAAGAGTGAAAAACTCCAAAATCTTCTCCAAAACAATATATAAGAAATGCTTTTATATAAAAGACTTTCTTATATATTGATTTGTAGAAGATTTTGGATTTTTCACCCTTGACGTCTTTCACTTAAGTTATATGAATGGAGAAATAATACTGACATTTTTGGTTTAACGAGGTTTGTATATTGTACCTTTTCAAAATATCATCGCCATAATCTTTCAATTATGGATAAAGTTTAATATGATTGATTTCGTTCCCACCATTCCACAACGTTTTCCTACTAGTATATAAAGCCTTTCTTATTACAATCGAGATTCATTTCATTCATCGAGCTTCATTTTATTCGAGATTTGTTTAATTAACTCCCTCCACTTATACATTTCTATTCGCTTCATTTCATTCGAGCTATTACCTTTGCTATTTTTGGAGAAGATTTTGGATTTTTTCACTCCTGACAGCTTTCACTCGAGTTATATGAATGGAGAAATAATACTGACAGCTTTGATTTACCGAAGTTTGTATTTTGTAGCTTTTCATTCAAAGCCATATCATCGCCATAATCTTTCAATTATGGAGAAAGTTTAATTTGACTGATTTTGTTCCCACCGTTATATATTATATTTCCACACTAGTACAAAAAGGGGCTTTGGCTAATGTCGATTTACCACGGTTCCGTGTATTAGGGTAGTAAAATAGCACCACACGTATTTTTACTACAGTTTTTCATATAACCGTAGTAATAAAATAGTGTATTTACCACATTTTTATATAACCGAGGTAATTGTCCAAGCTTTTGCTGAAATACCACAACTCCTCATAACGGGGTAATTGTATGGTAGGTTTACTATGGTTTAAATTTTGAGGGAGTAAACGTGGTGTAACTTTACTACGGCTAAATTGTATAGAAGTAAATATGTGTAATTTTAATACGATTTATGTTACCATAGAAGTAATTGTGATACTATTTTACTACCGTTTCTATATGAGTTAAATTAACACGGTGTAATATAGATTTACTTCTATTTATGTAAACCGTAGTAAATCTGGTTTATCGTCTTCAATTTACTACTACTAACACTTGTCAAAAAGTTACCATTATAATTAAAATTATACTTTTGAAATTATATATAGTCTTGATTACTTTCTTTTAATTAGGTATCTTAATTTATGTAATAGATTCTACATTATTTTCGATAATATTATATTTTATATTCAAAAATTTGAAATAAAATATTCTATTTTACACAAGAAAATAATTCATTATTAAAAATATAACATTATTTCTTTATTTAATTATAAGGATATCCAATAAAGAAAATATGCAATATCTTAAATAAAGAGTAAACAGAATACAATTAACAAGCAAAGTATTATTTTAACGCGGTAATGTTTATGATAAAGATATTGACTTATACTATGACTCAACATGATGTATTATATTTAAATGTAAAAATATTATGCGTGCATAGTATATAAGATATTCTAATTTATGTATAAGATTAGCTACTACTTGCCAAATATATGATTTAAGATCAATATCCTAATTTATCTACAAATAATATAAACCTACTTAACAATATAAAATATCTCACAAAATCTACGGAGATATGTATTGTTTACCATATATTTTCATTATTTTTATATTTTTATATACGTAGACAAGATGTATATATATTATATGACATGCCTTTATTTTATATTCATGTGTCACCTAGTATATCCTAATTTGTGTATAAGATACTATTGCTTGTCTAATAGGTTATTCAAGATCAATAATACGGCCAAAACCGTTGCATTATGTTTTATTAGTACAATATTTCAGGATCACAAATAAGCACTCTAAATTTACATATAAGATGTTTTTACCGGAATATTCCTCTATATAGGGTTATAAATGGACTTGATTCTTATATTTTTAAAACAAATAATACTAAATTACAAATAAAACCATCTACTACCTACCTCTAGAACAAGCAGACATCCTGAGAAAACGAGCATGGAGTACACCACAAACTTCCGACATAGTTGAACTTGGCCAGATCTCACCGCATAGCATTGGCCATGTGAGTCTCAATCATCAAGAACCGCAGTATACTTCCTTTTGATGTCGCACCACGGAATAGCAGCAGATACTCCCGGTAATGCTCAAAGTGAATAAAAGAGGTAGCACAGAGGCAGCAGACCGAAGCTCAACAATAGCAATTCGAACAACCATAGTGTGGAAGAAATCATGCAGCATCCTGTTCTGACGCTACCTCTCTGTCCAAGCAGCAAGATATTAATATAATTGAGATCCTGTCTAAAATGAATCCTAGGAAAATAATATCCTAGGGAGGATACTATTTGCCTAAAATAAATCCGGAAAGCCCAAAAACTATATCTTGGACGAGAAAATTAGGAAACGGGAAATCCTTCAAACAAGATTCTCTCCCTTTGGCAAAGATATGATTTTCCCACTAAAATAAAATCTTTCATTCTTCTCCCTCTAAAATTTTCCAAAATAATCCAAAAATATTTAAAAAAACTAGATTGGCAATCAACTATATATTAAAGTTCCCCTTTTACACCTTTCACATCCATTCTGGTCCTACCAAATATTAGTCATTTTTTTCTATTCGTTCTACTATTCTCTCTGTTTCTATTTTTTAGTTTATCTATTTAATTCTACAATTAAAAATTAAAGATTGCAAGGTAAGATTTCTAGATATGTAAAAGCAATTGATTAATCATATTTTTTATATGAAGATTTAATCTTCAAAGATTTGGCTAAAAAAGTTTCAATTAAAAGATTATTTTACTAATATCATTTATTCATATTTTTCATGTAAAGATTAAAAACAAATCCTTTAAACCATTTATTTTTTATATAATATATTTTTTTAGAGATTTGGTCAATCTTGAAAGAGTCTTCAACAAAAATTTTAAATATAATTTTTTAAATAGAACATAACTAACAACCAGTTATTAAAAGATTTGGCTAAATTTATCCATTTTTATTTTTTATTAATTATCAAGTGATTTTAGTTTGCGTTATATATTTCATTCAATTATTCTAATTTCTAGCTTTCATCTCTACATTCTCACAACAACGATAGAGAGTTTGCATTCCTTCCTTTTTTTCTAATATTCCCAAGTTTTTATTTCTTAAAAATTAAGATGCATATGTTTATTATATCCTTGCAGATGTATAATTTTTATGGATGATCTTACTATTGGCATGAGGAATTTGAAACTAAAGGTGAGAGTCATCAACCTATGAAAGTAAAATAGTCATGGTCGATGAAAAGCTACAATTAGGGGAAAAAGTTCAACCTTTCTTATCTTTAACATTTTATACTACAAAATTTATTATATACTAATAAATATTTTTATTTTGATACATTACTCGAGGATTGAAGCTACGTTGCTAGGATTTTTTTCTCAACATAATTTCAGATAGGTTAAATGAGTATGAAGTGGTGATACTTTCGGAATTTTGTGTTGAGTGGAAATATATGAAAAATTTGCCGACATGAATATAATATTAAAATCTTACAGTGAAAAATTTGAACCATGCACTGATGATTGATACTACTATTGGGAGGTGTTTAACAATTAGTGTAGTATATAAGGAGGTGTTTAACAATTTTGTAATTGACGATGTTTTTAATAAAATTCTTTTCTTTGACTTTTGTTTATTTATTAAGTTATATATGTTACATTTACATGTTACTATTACTCTCAAATTTTATAATCATATATAGTAAATTTTTAATACATGTGCAGGGCACAAGTCTTAAGCTAGTATTCTTGAATTATTTGTCAAGAAACCGGAATAGGACCGATTTTGCCCTCTCTCTTTAAAACGAACCGTGAGGGGTCATGTGGTTCAAACCGGCTGAATCGTTTCGGTCCGACTCTCTCTTGTTCACTCGTTTTTCAATACCCTAGATACTTTTCTTCTAAAATCTCGCCAGGAATGATTTTAGGGTTTTGTTAGGGTCTGGATAGAACGCCAAAAATCTCAACAAAATAATCTTAAGGGTTAGGACCTTTTTACCTTGCTTCGCTATGAAACAGATGATGGGGTCCACATGATCCTTGTAGCTGTTGGTGCAAGGTAGATGCCCGTCAAATGAGATTATGAGGTAAATGGGGGATATGCGGCCAATTAGGGTTTCTTGAGTGGATGGATCGGTTGTCTGGTTATTGAAGGGCAGAAACGGAAATGGCTTGGCGAGTCGCTGGATAAGCAATTGACGTAGAGTTTGAAGATTGACCTAACCTACTCGAAAGACCAAGAATGACAATAGGAGTCCACCTAAGATCACCAAGGATGGCAATATGAGTCCACCTAAAATCGACCAAGGATTTGACGATAATCCTGCAAGAGTCCACCTGCGTTTCTAACGAAGGGTCGAGAATGATGCATTCAGAGAGATCCATCGGATACAAAACACTCACAACCGGATTCACTCGGAGTCCGCCGAGAGAATTGATCAAAGAAACGAAACTAACTAAAATTAAAACACTCTCAGTTTATATTAAACTTGTCCAAGTCTGCGTGAAAACTCAAAACATGTTCTCGTATATATATAGGGTTATAAATGGATCTACTCCTAAAATACAAAGAAACAAGTAGAACAATAAAATAAGGACAAAACTCTTAAATTCTATAAGTTTGGGTTTATTAGTTTTAATTTTTACACTTTTCTTTCTTTTGATTATGTTATTATTCTCTTGAACTTCAACAACTATTATGCATGCTAGTACCTTATGTTGTCCGCTTATATTTTTAGTGTTTATTATCAACGCACATTAAATTTGTAATATTTATTGGTTAGTTTGATTGGTATTATATGGAAGGTATTCTTGTTCCTTAACATCCTTTCCTCTAGCAGTGACAGAACGGTTTTAGATGTTCTAAGTGGAATTGTAAGAAACAATTTCTTAACATCTTAACGATGATCTCATGCACAAACTAAAAGATCAAACAAAGTAAGAATTGATATCTTTGATGTGTCTTCAAAAAAGCTTCCTGGAACGGGGGATTAGAGCCTCAAATGTGACTACTCTAATTGGTCCATACAAGTCCGGATCTGGATCTCCTTGAACTTTAAATCCTATGGAGATTCAAAAGCTAGAACTTTTCTAGAAAAAGGTGGAAGAAAGAACAATTGGATTATACTCTTACTTCTCTGAATACACACCCCCACACACCAATGTAGTAATTCATCCATGTCTACATGCTATTACGTGAAATCCTATTTCACATCACCAGTTTTTGCTCTAATTGGCTTTTAATCCATTTATTGAAGCCGTTTCAATGTTAATGCCATGGACGTTAGAGAATCAGATTTTCTTCTATGTATACTGGTATTGGATATTCGTGTTTCGCATGAACCATCAATCATTCTAATATATTATTTTATATTATATAACTACTTTTGTATCATTGGTGAAAAAGAGGATTATCGTGTTATATCTTGTATCATCAATATAATCATTGTGATAGGTTTATCGTTTTTTATTTTTATTTGTGACGGTATTTATATGGGTGAACGACTACACCGCTGTAATAGATGGATCATTCTGATATATTTATTTTTGTTTATGACAGTATATATCACTGTGAATACCTTATGATTCGATTGTGAGTTAGTGAGAATTGAGTTGGCTTATAAGCTAAATATTTGTTGATTTTCGCAAGAGACTACTAATACTTTCTAACATACTTTAATAAATTTTAATAAGACAACTTATCAGGATGGTGGGAACAAAGCTTATTAGCATTAGACGTTCCTAGATTTGGCCTCATCAGATTCTTATCATCTACAATAGCTATTCCATTGACATTTCCATTTTCATTGAGAAAGAGTGATCATAGTTTAGTGGGCATGACTATTTTTGTGTAGTAAGCTCAACTGATTTGCAGATATTTTTAAAGGAATGCATTTACACTTTAGTCTCTTTAAGTACAAAATTTGAATGGATATAGGTAGATTAAATGAATATTATATATTACATTGAAACTTCATACTAATTCAGTTAAGAATGTAGAGCTTCATTTATACTTATAAAAAACTCCTTTCACCTATCTTGTTCCACGGAAGCAAGTAATGAGGAGAGTTAAGGGAGGCACTATCAATGAGATCTAGGAATCATCCTTTTTGTTATATAGTAATGGAGGCGTTTTTTACTTTCAAAAACCTTACTAATAAAGACATTAATATTTTAGCCCAATAAGAATGAGAGAGTACTGATTCATTATAATTTAGAACAACATTTATTATTGTGAGAATAGGCTAATCTTTATATATACTAGAATTTATATATGTCAATATTTTACTTTATGTGATGAGTTTAATTTATATTTCACGTAGACCTACTCAAAGGTGGGTTGGCCCTCCCGGCCCATCCAAACCGCCCTAAAAAATGGGTGGGCTTGGACACAAGATTTTGCCCATCCAGGCATGGCCCGCCCCGCCCATTTAAATATGGGAAATGTATGGGTTTTAAAATTGTCCCATAGGACCGGATCTGCCCGGCCCGATCATATTATTTATTTAAAATATATATATTTATATATCATATATTTATTAATCAAGATACCTCTTCTCATTTACCTTTGCATGTTTGATTAAAGTAGTTTAGGCATTTGAATCGCGTACTAGGTATTAGTTATTAGACGCTTTCATTGTAAGTTTAATAAAATTATATATAATTTGAGTTTGATTTCTGTATGTTTGATAATATGGGCAAAACGGGCAGCCCGTTGGACAACCCGCCTGTCATAGTGGGCGGGTATGAGCACAATAAATATCCCATTTAATATGGGCGGGTTTGACCCTGCTCGCATAAATGGTAAAAAAAATATTTTAGCTCGGCCCGTGGCCATCCCAAACCCTCCCATAAGCAGGTCTAATTTCACGTAGGTGTAATTCTAGTTTATTTTATACAATATTAAATAGGTCTAATATTAATACTATATATATATATTCATGTAGGTCTAATTCTAATTTATTTTATATAATTTTAAATAGGTCTAATTATAATATTACAATCATCTATTTATTGTATACACAAACATCTATTTATATTATATAATATACTCTCATATCAGATGATTAAGTGATATATATATCTTGTATGAGATAGCTGCGAATAATTAGACGTTCCAAATATTTGAGGCTCAAATATTTCGATAATTGAATTGTTCATTGGGCATATTCTTTTTGTTGGGCTTAGGTGGATGACACAAATAAGAGTCTATTGATTTTGATTATTATTTTTTTGGATTAAGTATTAGTCATTAGTAGTCATTATAATGCATTTAGTATTTTTTAGCACACTCAACTTTATAGTATATCTAAAATTGGTGTTCCAAAGTACACTTAATGCCCTTCATGACATTCGAACTTCCATATACTAAATTTCTTATATTGCGAAGCAAGAATGTTCGATACATGTAGATATGTGCAGTGTAAACCATTCTATGACATTATCAACGACACATGCTTTTACGACACACAATACGTTTTTATCTTTTATCGTTTTGTTTCATATGAGAAAATAAATACAATTCGTGAACTGAACTCATTTAATAAATATATTTATTATACTACATAGATGATTTTTCGTAAACAACTTTAGGGAATTATTTTTCAAGAAGAAAACTTGATTTTTTTTAAAAAATTGCATACTTGGTAGAAAGTTTACTTGAAGTATGGTCAAACCAACTTTACAACTGTGACAATTAATTGGGCAAAAGAAACCTCTGATTTATTAAAAGAATCGTAACCTCCTTGGAGGAGTTATGAAGGAAGAGTAAAAATAACTTTGAAACCTTCGATTTATTAAAAGAATCGTAACCTCTGTGAAAAAGTTATGAAGGAAGAGTAAAAACGACTTAGAACACCATTAATTACGGATGAGTATGAGACGACAAAGTAGAAAACAAATAAAATATTCTTGTGGTTCAATAATAAAATAGGAATAGATTAATAAGTAGGGCATTTATTTGTTTTCAAACAATGCCAAATTTATATTATATTAAAGTATATTTGAAGTATGGTCAAACTAACTTTACAAACATGCCAATTAATTGGGCAAGAGAAATCTCCGATTTATTAAAAGAATGTATGTTATATATTAGATTAGGGTTTGATAATTAGTTTTATAGATTTGATTAAATTTGATAATATAACTAACATAATTGTTGGATTGTTTTAATTCATCTTATCTTTTGGATACATGTAGACATGTGCAATGTAAACCATTTCTATGACCTTATTAGATGAATACTTCTTTCTACACCCTCAACGTTCTAAAGGTGGTTAAAGCTCAATCCATCGATGCAATTAACTACATTATAGGAATATGAAAATAAGTTGTCAATTCTATGATCATGATAAGCATTTCTCACCTTCCAAGTTGTTTCTCTTAAGGTTCCACCATCAGGAATTCCTGTACTTGCAATTCTTTATTGCTTCTCCAAATTAATCTCTTCTTGTGACAACAATTGAAATCAATCCAAAATTGAAAACCCCTAAATCCATGAAACCTAACAACTACTAATAAGGAGGGCAATGAAAATCAAAATAGAGTCCAAACCTCGTACTCAAGATCCGACCTCTTCTCATCAACCACTTCTTTTATCGGGTTTGGATCTGATTTTGACCTCCATCTCTTCATCTATTTGTGGGAGGCTGGAAAACGACGATGGTGGATGCGTACATCAATCCAATTGCCATGCATCAATATATAGCATCGGAAATCATTCGGGATCGAAGAGAACACTGGTTGTAACGGATGTAGTTAAGGAGGAATTCAATGGCAATCGAATGTGTTTGACTGTCTGATAAAACACAAAAAGTAAGTGAGATGAAGAAATTAATGAGATGAGTGAAACGTTGGAGTTGTAAATGAGTGAATGCACCTTTGACCGGCAAAGGAAACGACGACAACTACTCGACTAAGAAATTGAAGACGATGAAGAAACATTGTGGGTCTATAATGAAAAAATCAAAACACAAGCCGGTCCAATACGTAGACGATGGAGCAACATTGTGGGCCTTTCTTTAACTAACCGAAAAACAGGCCCGTACAAAACGAATGTATGATTGAGCCTATTCCTCTTCCTCTACAAATTAAATGTGGGACTTTTACACGAAAAACAGTACCAACGCAAATCTGGGCCGAGTAAACATAGCTAAGCAATATAACTAGGGTATAATTCAATGCGGGCCTTCTACAAATTAAATGTGTATTAGGATCACATTTAGTATTTTTTGCATCCCCTAAGATTATAGTATATATTAGATAGGATGCCGATGGGTGTCTTGTTGGTGGTGCGATATGCCCATAAGGCATCGCCAAGATGAAGACTTCAATATTTCCTATTAGGGGTAACCTTCTTCTCTAAAATGCCTTTAATCTTCTTGTTTGACACATCTTCTTGACCATTGCTCTGTGGATGATAAGCGGTAGAGAGAGTCTATGGGTAACACCATCTTTTTGAGAAGGGCACTCACCCTCCTATTCACGAACTGAGTTCCCCTATCGCTCACAAGAGCCTTAGGGATCCCAAAACGAGAAAAGATGTTCTCTTTCAAGAAACTTGACACTACTTTAGAGTCGTCATTCCTAGTGTCATTTGCTTCCACCCACTTGGAAACATAGTCCACCGCAAGCAATATACATATGTTCCCATAAGAGTTGGTAAAAGGTCCCATGAAATCAATCCCCCAAACATCAAAAATCTCACAAAAGATTAGTGGTGTTTGCGGCATTTCATTCCTTCGGGAAATTTTCCCGACCCTTTGACACCGGTCACAAGCTTTGCCAAAACACGTAAGCATATAAAAAGATGTATGGCGAATAGAAACCGGTTTCTAAGACCTTTATAGACGTCTTATTTGGTCCTAAGTGACCCGTAAATGGATAAGAATGACAAAAGGTTAGAACCAACTCTACCTCATTATCCGGGAGACATCTTTGGATTACTTTATCGGCGCAATGCTTCCAAAGCTATGTGTCATCCTACACATAGTACTTGGCCTCGCTCTTGATCTTGTCCTTCTACGCTTTGGTGATGTTGGGAGGGAACTCCTCTCGCACCAAGTAATTGACAAAATGAGCGTACGATGACTTGAGAGTGCGGAGGGAAAGAAGCCCAATGTCAAGGGCGTGACCGTGGTTTGGAGACCGTGTTTGCAGTTGAGTCTCAGCGGTACTGGCCTGGAAGAGTGTAGATGGGCCGCGACCGTGGTTGAGTCTTTGCAGCGATGCTATAAAGAGACTCATCCGGGAAATCTCCAAGTGTTTTTGACACTAGCTCTTCTCTATCATGGATAATCCGACTAAGATGATCGGCTACCGAGTTCTCAACCCCTTTCTTGTCTCTTATCTCCACATCGAACTCGCTCAACAAGAAAATCCATCGAATGAGTCTTGGTTTGGATTCTTTCTTCTTCATGAGATAACAAAGCACCGCATGGTCTGTGTGGATGATCACCTTCGTGCCCAACAAGTATTGTCTAAAGTTTTCCAGGGCAAATACCACGGCTAGGAGCTCTTTCTCGGTGGTAGAGTAGTTCCGTTGGGCACCATTCAAAGTCATTGAGGCGTAGTAGATCACATGCATATATCGCCCAAATTTTTGACCAAGAACACCCCCACCGCATAATCACTAGCGTCGCACATGATTTCAAAAGGGAGAGACCAATCTGGCGCTTTGATGATGGGTGCATCGGTGAGATGAGCTTTAAGAGTGTCGAATCCTTGCTTGAACTCTTTCGTAAGCTTGAACGTCACCTCCTTTTCAAGAACTCGCACAAGCGTGAGTAGATCTTGGAAAATCATTGATAAACCTCCGGTAAAAACCTGCATGGCCTAAAAAGGAACGCATTTCACGCACATTAGTAGGATAAGGAAAAGACTGAATTACATCAATCTTTGCCTTATCAACCTCGATACCCTTGGACGCCACTATATGACCCAGCACAATACCATGATTAACCATAAAATGACACTTTTCAGAGTTCAAGACCAAGTTGGTCTCAACGCATCGTTCAAGCACAAGTGACAAATGGTTAAGGCATGAGTCAAAACTATCCCCATGTACCTTAGAATCATCCATGAATACCTTAATTAAATTCTCAATATAATCGGAGAATATACTTACCATACATCGTTGAAATGTCCCAGGTGTGTTACATAGCCCGAATGGCATCCGACGTTATGAAAAAGTGTCAAACGGACATGTGAACGTAGTCTTCTCGTGGTCTTCTGGCGCTATGACCACCTGAAAGTATCCTGAGTACCCATCTAGAAATCAACAGTATGGACGACCTGCAAGCCTCTCGAGCATCTGATCAATGAAAGGAAAAGTGAAGTAGTCCTTTCGAGTTACCGCGTTCAGCTTGCTTTAATTGATGCAAACCCTCCAACCTTTTTGTGCTCGTTGAGGAACCATCTCCTTTTTTGTTCTCTACAACTGTGATACCTCCCTTCTTCGCGATAAATTGTGCAGGGCTGACCCACTTGCTATTCGAGATGGGAAAGATCATGTCCTCTTGTAGGAGCTTCAGCACCTCCTTCTTCACCACCTCCATCATAGGTGGATTGAGTCTCCTCTGAGGTTGCCTACTAGGCTTGGCTCCTCTTTTAGGAGAATTCTGTGCATACAAGTAGAAGGAATGATTCCCTTGATATCATCTATAGTCCATCCTAGAGCCGTCACATTCTTCTTAAGAACCTTCACCAATTTCTCTTCTTGGGCTTCCTTAAGCTTGCTAGAGATGATGACCGATAGAGTGTCATTCACCCCTAGGAAAACATACTTCAAGTGCTTTGGAAGTTGTTATAGCTCAATCTCTGGTGCCTACACTATAGAAGGAAGAGGTCATTCCACCTCGGGAATTAGTAACATGGGCCCACCGGCCAAAGATGTATCTCGCGAGTCCAACTGAGCTAGAACTTCACTCATGTCGGTAGACATAGTGAGGTCCAGCTTCCGTGAATCGACTAAGATGTTCTCTAAAGCAGATTGTAATTCATCCAAACCATACACATCAAATGTTTCTTGAACAATTGGATCAATCACATCAATAGAGAACAAAGAGTTATCATTACAAGGGTGTTTCATATCATCATAAATATTATAACTAACAACATCCCCATCAAACTCAAAAGTGAGTAAACCACTAGCTAAGTCAATTTTAGTATTGGTTGTTTTCATGAAGGGCCTCTGATAGGCAACATGTAGTACAACATAGCAAGTAGTCGTTAGCATCATTTACAAGTGATTTGACATGATTATGGTGTGTATTACCATTATCCGTACCAAGTGAAGCAAAGGCGTTAAACACGGGGATTACGAACATTCTAGGAAGATCTTGTCTAAGGGAAGGAATTGGAGCCGCACACGCTAGGACACACCCGTCTGGACTACATGACCTTTGCGCGACCGCGCCACTTCACACGGACGAAATCTGGGAAATCGGCCCAGGCACGACCGAGCCGATACACGTGCGACCCCTCCTGTGTCGGGCCGGAATGGCCGCGAAACCCTAATTTAATTGGAGTGGCTCTTTGGGATTTGGACTACTTTCAGATGGAGTTTTGGCTGTGAAATTCAGGGCTCGTTGCAGAGACTGAGGCACGACCGCAGTCAGTTGACCGCGACCACGATTGAGTTTCTACGACCTCTATCTCTAAAACTCCCTCTTCAGTATGGGGAGTGTCTCCACACACTTTTCCACCTCTCAAGTGTATAGTACTAATGTTTTCTCTTGGATTCACCAATGTTTGAGATGACAAGTTCTTGTGATTTTGTTGTTTTTTTAGAAACTGCTTTGGCTAGTTGACTGAGATGATTCTCAATGTTCTTTATGCTAGACTCAGTCTTTTGGAAATGGATGGTGAAGTGTGCGCCAAGAGCGGTAGTGAGTGCGGTCAAGGAATTCATCATATCCTTGGTTGATTGCTTGGGAAGTTTGTAGCCCGGAGGTTTATTCGGCTGGTAAGGAGCCCGGTATTAATTTCTTGATTGAGAATGTGGCCGAAACTGATTATTCAACTGAGCTTGATTGTGTTGTTGACCCCCGGATGGATCACCATAACGGAACCCAGCATGATCATTCCATCTATGGTTATAATTATTGGCTTGATTATCAAACTGATGTTTAGGAGGTCCGTAACCTCCCACGGCATGGACTTCGGCGGTAGTAGTGATGTCCTGAAGTTGTGGAAACATATCCGTAGGATGGGACTCATTGGTACAAATACCACAAGCCTGCGTCGGTGGATCTTTACCAAGAGCCATACCCTTAAGCAAACTCTTGATCTCAGCCAAATCACTTGTAACAGCGGGGCCACTGGAGCTCGTAGCATGAACTCCCTTTCTTGTATACGTCCTGCCAAAGCTTCTCGTACCATCAGCTATGTTCTGGATCCGGCTCAGGGCTACGACAGGTGTCAAGTTCAAGACACTACCATTGCAGGCAACATCTTCGATCCTTCTCTCTTACAATCTATGCCAAATCTGGGAGCCTCAATCCGAAGAGCAAATCAAGAGGATTAGTTCCTCATCATCATCATATTGCAATACAAATTAATTTAAGAGTTCTGTGGAGAGGGAAGTACAAAAGAGAATGAGAGAGTTTAGAGCATTCGTGATTCTCCCTAGTAAAAACCCTAGAAAAACAATATAAACCCCTCTCCTAAAATGGTAACTTTGAAACCATTCAAAGCCATAGTACCGAGGTGGTTACAAAGACTTCTCGGTCAAGGAGTTAACCGGAAGGCGTGACCACGGCCGCCGGACCATGGCCACGATTTGGTCTCCGTTGAACTTGGCCAAACATTGAGTGGTGCGACCGCGGTTGGTTGATAGAGACCGCGGTTTGGTCTCTACAGAAGTTTCTCCCCTTTAGCACGTCTTCATCTTCACTTTAGTGTCTTTGGTCCCGATGCCTCATATGCTTCATTTAACGCTTAATTGCTTCCAAACGCCACTAAATTTACCTAAAAACTACCCATGGCGCCATCGGGATTGCGCCTATCACGCGGTACGTGAAGTTTTTAAAGGAGCTATGCACATTCAAGAAAAAGCAGAAGCTAAAAGGGAACAACAAGGTCACGGTAGGAGAGAGAGTCTCAGCCATATTTTCCAGAGGCGAATGCCCACAAAGTACAGTGATACAGTTATGGTTAGCATCCCTTGCCGTATCAGCGACACTAATTTTTAAAAGGCTATGTTAGACTTAGGAGAAGCTATTAATGTCATTCCTTACTCTCTTTGCATACAATTAGGTTTAGGACCCTTGAGTGAAACTGGTGTATTAATTCAATTGGCTGATGTGTCTATTGTTCGTCCTAGGGGACTAGTGGAAAATGTGCTAGTTTTGGTCAATAGCTTAGTTTTTCTTACGGATTTTTATGTACTAGTTATGGAGCATGATAAAAATACTACACCTATACTTCTAGGTAAACCATTTATGAGGATTTTTTGGTACTATGGTAGATTTAGGGAATGGGACCTTGTCATTAGAGTGTGATGAAGAGGTGGTAGGATTTGACATGTTTGATGATACTGAGGAGTCTAGTGAGGATGTGGCTAGTGTGTTTGCTATTAAGGAGATTGATCCTGCAGGGGATACTGATAGTACTGAGGTGGCTTTGGCTGATGGGTCCCAGATGCTAATGTTAGAGGGAGAAAAGCCTCCCCCTCTTTCTCCTATTTTACAAGTACCGAGAGTCACGACTGCGTTACCTCCAGGGCACTACATAGAGAAGAAGAGCTGGTTTTACAAGGAGTTCAGAAAGAGGAAAGGGATTAGGTAGTATTACATCAAAAAGGATGAGTTGACCCTCAGGAGGCCTAGTGCGGGGTGATAAGGATCAAGAAGTCGAGCCTATGACTCAAACCAAAGGTGTTGTCCGGGAGGCAACCCGTCCAAAGAGGTATTTTTCTCACTTCCATCTTTCTTTTACCTTTGTTCCTTATTTCACAATGAGGAAATTGTGTAGTTAAATGTGGGGGAGGGGAATTACTTCACCTATCTTTGCTACTTAAGTTATTTTTGAGATTTTTGAGCATTTTTTTATTTTTAGAGTCGGTATTCATGTCTTTTCCCCTACTTTGATGTTGTGTGAACTTGTATAATGGTGCATGGATTTTGAATCTTGAATCTTCTTACTATGTTTTAGATGCTAATATTGAAAATATGTATGATAAGGATATGATTGATCAAATTGAGGACTTTGACTGGAGCATGTGGAATATGAGTAGGATGCATTAGGACCAATATTAAGATTTCAAGTTTACCAACTAATCTCTAGTTTTGTCTTTTTGTCATAATATTTTACTTCCGTCCTTTTTCGCTATAAAATAAAATAAAAAGAAAATAAACGGTAGTGAACTCCTAGTAAAATAAGACGGAAGAGCACGCAATCTCCGTGGTGTGAAATATCACTCCGGGTTTGATCCTCCACGACTAAATAGGAAAAGAGTTTCGTTAGTCGGCCCGGACCGTAAGACAGACGGGGCCGGTAGCTAATAAGTGGAAATAAAGTGAAAATAAGTGAATAGGATAAAAAGGAGCAATAGAAAGTTGCATGTGATATTACTTGAGTTGAGTTGCGGTTTTTTGTTTTCTTTCGATGGTATTGGAGCTTATGCATTATTATCATAGACTATGAAGCATGTTAGGACAATAATTAGTCATTTATTGATCTTCATTATTCAAATTAATATATTGATTGGCTAGAGACATCTTTTGCATAGTTTGAAGATTTAGATTAATATACTTGCATAGGGCGAACATATTTCAAATTTGGGGAATAATTTATGCCATTGTTGGGTTAGTTTAGACTCTTGTTAAGTCTTGCATTATTTTTAAGGATTTATAGTAGAGTAGGAGTCTAAGCCTATGCCTTAATGATTGTAGGTACTTAGAGCTAGAGCGTTGATTCGACGACCACTGTTGTCAAGTCTTCCATGCTTGCTGAGGTCGCAAGTAGTTAGCAACAACTTACTCGAGGACGAGCAAGGTTCAAGTGTGGCGGTGTTTGATAGGAGATATCTAGTATGGCGCAACAAGTGGTCATTAGAATCATTTATGGGTGATTTGGCATGATTATGTCGCATATTACCATGATCCGGACCTCACAAAGCAAAGACGTTATTCACAAGGATTACAGACATTCAAGGAGAAGATTGCCAAATGGACAAAGCAGGAGCCGCGCACACACAGACGTTGTTGCGCAGGACTACAGAGTGCCTGGCATGACCGCGCGTTAGGTGGAGCGATCGTGCCACTGTTCACGGAGGAAAGTGGAGAAATCGGCCCAGGCGCGACCGCGCCAACACATGCGTGATCACGCCCGTGTCGGGCCGAGAAAGTTGTGAAACCCTATTTCACCGAGATTGCACTTTGGGCTTTGGGCTTTGTACTTATTTTCTGATTGAGCTCGGGTTGGGCCTCTTTAGTTAGTCTTCTTATGTTAAGTTAATAAATAGGGTTTGAGTATGACTCAACCCTTATCATCTTCTATTATTTTCTAGGTTTTGTTTTTACGTAGTTTACAATGATCCAGGAGTAGATCCACTTACCTTGTTCGATTGGTGGAAGCCAACAGATGAATTGATTGTAAGACTTCTATTATTGGTTCTTAATTATATCCTAGCTGTTTTATCTCTCTTGAGTTCTATTGCTTATTGAATTGATTTACCTATCTGGCCTGATCAACTAGGTAGATTTAGTCTAATTCATATTGCTAGGTCTGACTTGTCCGAGTTGGAGTCTTATCATTAGGTAGAAACTCAATACATGACCTAGTTGGGATTGTAATTGTGTGGAGAGATAAGGATGTGTTAAATATCGACATCGAGCCAATGATACTGCATGTTCCTATTTGTTCCTGAATGCATTGCTGCCTAGGTATTAAATCTTGATAGTTTCAAGGTTGTATTTAGGTAAGGAATATTAGAACTAGTTGGACTATTAGCTATATAAGAACAAGGATTAGGACAACTAGAGGATATGAACATTAGGATAGAACCTGAATATAAGAAGTTAATGATCAATCAATTATTTTGTTAGGTGGACACTAGTTGGGCAAGGTGCTTTCCCATAACTATTTTCAAATCAATTATTAGTTAGTTTTATTTTAATACAATTTCCCCTTTTGTTACCTTTTGAGTTGATTAAATCCAATATCACAAAATTTGATTCATGGTTCCCTGTGGGATTGACCCTGTCTTACCACTCTACTAGTTGGAGTAGTCGGATAGGTATTTTATTATTTCAACGCGGCTAAACGACGCTCGTCAGCAGCCCAGAAATGCAACATGGAGATGAATAGAGTAAGGGAGTTTCGGAAACTTCAAATCCGTGAGTTAGAAGAAATACGAAGAGAAGCGTATGAGAATGAAATCATCTATAAGGAGAAGGCTAAGGCATGACATGACAAGAACGTATTGAGAAAGGACTTCAAGGTTGGAGGCAACGTCCTTCTTTACAATTCTCACCTTCAACTATTCCCAGGGAAGTTGCGATCAAGGTGGAGTGGACCTTATGTATTGGCTCGTGTCTTTCCCCATGGAGCAGTAGAGCTTTCCGACAAGGATAGTCACAACACTTTCAAGGTGAATGATCAAAGGTTAAAACCTTACCATGAAGGGGTTGTCTAAGGAGGTTTTAGAGGAGTTGGTTTTAGAGGATTCCGGGACCGATATCTGATTTCCGCGACCACGTCGAGCCACGACGGTAACCAAGGCGTTGATCAGGAGGCAAACCGAGCTAGTAGTTTTCTTATCTTTCCTTGTTAGTTGTTTAAAAAAATCGGTCTTTGAAAGAACAAAAACTGCGGTTGTGGCACCCTTACCACGACCGCATTTGATCCGCTGAGGCTTTTGCGAATAATTGAAGTTGTGACCGTGGAACCCCTTACCGCGGTCGGGCCTGATGCATCTGTGCGTTCAAGTAAAAGAGCCGCATTCTTTTTTCCCTCTTCGTTCCCCTTGCATCAAATGAACGCACCGCAAAAAGCTCTCAAATTCTCAAGATTCCTTCTCCATCTTGCTCAAACACAAATCTTTCACCATCTATACCAAATCCACATCCCAAACCTTCCATCCCTATCATCTTCTTCCTTAATCTTCACCATCCACCCAATCTCCTATAAACCCTAGATCCCGAAATCCTCAATTTCTTCCCTCAATCCACCCCAATCAAGCCTAAATCACCCAAATCTAGCTGGAAATCGTTATTATAGGCCACCACCACAAATTGGAGAAGAATCATGGAGAGGTGATACTTCACGAGCGAAATCTGCAATTTCAACCCGCGCCGCGACTGCGGTTCCTCTACTGGGAGGACCACGCTCCAGTGTTCTATTGCTTTCCGTGAATTTGAAGGCCGCGACCGCGTCTCCTCTTTCCACGACTGCGCCTGTTAGCACTGCGAGGTATTCTTCTTACGGTCAAGTACTTGCTCTTAATTGGCAGTATCCATCATTTGCTTTGTATTGTTGTTTGGTTTGTGAATTTGTTGAATTGAGGGTTTGATTGAGTTGTTGAGATGGAAAGTTCTAGCCGTGTTCCTAAACGCCCCCGCCTAACCGCCGTCAAGAGGAGTTATATGGATATATTGCTCGAGAAAGATATCCTCTCGACTAAATTTTTTCATGCTGACACAGTTGATGAGATGAGGATTAAGGATATAACGCAAGTGATTGGCGGCATCTCGTACATCATAAGGAGTGGGAGTTAACATCAACTATGGGCAAAATAGGCCACAAACGGAGCATAATACTGTAATCTGGACTTCTCAGAGAAAAGAGTACAATTACGAGGATTACGTGCATAAAGGAGAAGACGCGGAAGGCGAGGAGCGAACACAAGTGAAGAAGAGGCGGAAAAGGGCACTTTGGCGTGCTTGTGCCTAGCTCGCACAGCAAGCCAGAAGCAAGCCACACAGGGGTGCGACCGCGTCAAACAAGACACGACCGTGCACCACCTTCTGAGGGTGGCACGATCGTGCCGAAACATGCGTGCATGTGCCTTCAGCCGCCACAGCGCCGCGAGAAGCCCTAGTTCCCGGAATTTAGTTGGGCTTTTTACCTAAGTTTCATATATATTTCGGGCTGGGCTTTCACACAACTCATTTTAGGGTTCTCATTTAGGGTTAGCTTACTCATGTCTTATAAATAGGGAGATCTTTGCTTCTCCCTAATCATCCATTATCTCATTTACCAAATTACATTTTGTTAGGTTATTAGCAATGAGCCAGGAGTAATCTCCTCAGACTTTGTATGGTTGGTTCGCGCCTCTAGCTGATTTAATGTGAGGTTCTTATCCTTGGTTCTTACTGTTATTATGTCTCTATTGCTTTAATCTCTTGCGCGTAATATCTATTGAATTGAATGCACTTTCAAAACTGATCACCTAGGCTATTAGTTCGATTAAATATTGCAATGGTCTGGTTTATCCTAGTTGCAGAACCTTGCATGCTTTAGTACGAATCTCTACTTGGACTTGTAGGATAGGGAGATTAATGAGGTATAGGCGCTAAGGGCAATATACCTTTCTATTTATTCATTAACTTAATGCTGCCTAAGATCTAGTCTTGATAGTTTCAAGGCTAGGTTGGAGGCAAGAAACTGTTAGGACTATTTGACCTAACTAGCAATATTAGAACATGGATTAGGGAAATTTAGAAGACATACAGTAATTATAAATAGATATAGAACCCAAATAGAAGGAACCTAGGATCATTGAATTAGGCTAGTAGGTTAGACCAACCATATGAAGTGTTTTTCCCAATTAATCAAAACAATCAAACAGTTTTCAACAATCCCCCAATTAGTTACTTTTCACTAGTTAGTCGTTCTAATACCTTAAGAATGGAATACCTTTGATTCCTTGTGGGATTCGACCCTACTTTCACTCTACTTTAGTAGACGAGTAAAAGGGATTACTTTGATTAGAGGGCCTAACGACCTCTCTATCAAATTGCCGTCGTATCCGGCGAACCAATTATCTTTTCTTATGGTATTAGCTTGATTAACTGTGGGTATGACTAGTGCATGGTCAGTACCCGCACTACTAATCCTTTCCTTGCTGAGCTTATTCCAAAAATCGAACGTATTGTTAGAAGAAGGCTAAGAGAGAGAGCCGCTGAAACGATGCCGCAGGCAGACCTTCCCGTCAATAATGAGACACCGGTACAAGCACCGAAATATCTGGAGGACAATCAACTGCTCATGAATCAATTTCTTGAAGCATACGCGCAGCGGAACAACCTAGCTGGAAATAGGATGTTGTGGGAGCGCACTATCTCAACATGACGTTGCAGCCTCAAGCGGTGATTCTACCACCACTTGCGCTAGGAGTGACCTTCGAACTCAAGTCCGGAGTGGTCAACTTACTCCCCACCTTCCATGAGATGCCCGAAGAAGACCCTATTATGCATCTCAATCAATTCCACAAAATTTGTAGGACGATCAAGCCAGGCAACTGTCGGAGGAATAAATCAAAATGAGGGCATTTGGCTTTACCTTGAAGGATACGGATAGAGCATGGTACTACCACCTCCCTACGGGCACTATTGACAGCTGGGAGAAGTTGCACCGAGAGTTTCTCAACCGGTACTTTCCGGTGAATAAGGAAAACACAATGAAGAGGGAGATCGCATAGGTGGAACAAAAGGAAGGAGAGTCGTTATACGGTTATTTAGAGATGTTCAAAGGGTTGTGCGCTAGTTTCCCTTTCCATGTCTATGAACAACAGGACCTGGTGTTGTTTCTTACTCAAGGACTGTTGTCTAATGAGAGAAGGATTGTAGACGCAGCGTGTGGAGGAAGTGTTCTTAATATGACCCCAGAGGACGTGATGTAAAAGTTGCAAGATATGGCCGAAAGCACAAATATCTTCGGGAGGACGCACACCACAAGGGTTGTCAAAGCCGTGAGCTCAAGCGTAGAAGGATCAAGCTTGGCTATGGAGTTAGCCGAGATCAAGAAAATGATCAAAAAGCTGGTACCTATAGGAGAGCAGCGCCCCACGCGACTCTATGGAATTTGTGCAAGTACTAGTCACCATTCGGAGGCAAGTCCCGAGCTTAGGGATGATACTATATCACGGAAGTAAACGCGATGGGAGGATATGGACCTCCTTGTCCATTGGAGAATCAACAGAATATTCAACCACGTTACCGAGACCAGCAGGACCAGCAGAGGTGGAGACCTCGTGAGCAGCATCAGTAGAATCAAGGAGCTCCGACGATGGAGATGATTAAGGACTTGGCAAAGACTGTCACCACACTCGCTTCAACTGCCCAGAATAGTGACTCAAGGCTAAAGAATCTAGAAGTTTAGATGGGGCAAATAGCACAGACCGTCTCGACATTAGCACAAAACAACTCCGATTCGCTACCGGCCTAGACGGTGGTGAATCCAAACCAGAACGTGGAAAGCACGAGTGAAAATATGAAGAATGTTAGAGCAATGGCGTTAAGAAGTGGTTAAAAATCCGAGAAGAAGTCAAGACAAAAGGAAGAGGAAGAGGAAGTACAAGACCCGGTAGAGGCGCACTCACACATGGAATTGCATGGCCGCGCACCCCTTTCAGAAGACGATGCGTGACCGCGCATAGACCCACGCTCCCGCTCCCCACATTCTGGAGGACCGCACTACCACGCAACCTCGACATGCGACCGCGCGATGACGGACCTAGATTTTGGAAATCAGACGTGACCGTGCATCACCGAGCGCCACCGCGCCTAGCTCCTGAGACAGAGACGCGACCGCGTCTGGCTGAGCGTGCCCGCGCCCTACCTTATGTAGAAAATGACGTGGCCGAGAAGGAAAAAGGTGAAGAAGAAGGCCCGATGGAGGAAGAAGAATTAGATGATCCGAGAGGCAACTTCAAGCTCCGCCAGAGCAACTACGTTTTCCCGAATTTCCCTTCGCTCGGTTCAGAGAAGCCTCTGGCCCCATTCCTAGAAGCACTAAAGGATACTAGATGGCCAGTGGACGATAAAGAGTTGTTCAAAATTTTCAATAAATGTGTCCTGAATACCCCCCTACTCAAGCTGGTGCAAAGTATACCGCGGTACGCAAAGTTCCTCAAGGAGCTTTGCATGGTAAAAATAAAGAAAAAGAAGAAAGAAACCAGCAGAGTAGAGGCCGGAGAAAGATTGTCCGCGATCTACCTACAACGCATGCCTTGTAAGTTCAACGATCCAGGTATGGTCACTGTCCCTTGCCAAATTGGCAACACTAATTTTCATCGTGCTATGTTAGATATAGGGGGCTCTATAAATGTCTTCCCATACTCTCTATGCAAGCAATTAGGACTTGGACCTTTAAATGAAACAAATATTCAAGTCCAATTAGTTGATGGGTTGACTATTCGCCCTATGGGAGTCGTAGAGAATGTGTTGGTTAAGGTAGATAGGCCCTACAGAATTTTATGTGCTGGACATTGAAAATGATAGAGATGGTGTACCTATACTTTTAGGAAGACCATTAATGAGAACAGTCGACACTAAAGTGGACCTAGGGAGAGGGACATTATCTTTGGAGTTTGATGGGGATGTAGTCAGTTTTGATATAGGTAGTGATGAGGAGTCTGGAGATGAGGCTGCAAGTGTTTTTGCTATTAAGATAGTGGATCCCTATAGGGATGTTGATAGGCTAGAGATAGCATTGGACGGTGGTCCCCCTATGCTAATATTAGAAGGAACAATCCCTCTTTTTCTTCCACCAATATTTCAGGTACCCAAAGTAACGTCTGAGTTACCACCGGGACACTATGTGTGAAGAAGAGGGGATACGACAAGGGGGTAACAAAAGAGAGAAAAGGAATTAAGCAATACTGGAAGGACGAGCTGGCCAAGAAATTGGTCGAAGCCGGTTGAGAGGGAGGTACGTCAAGCCAGCGACGTTAAACAAAGGCGCTGACCGGGAGGCAACCCGGCGAACAGGTATTTTATCTTTTTCCCACTTGAGTCATATGTGTCCTTGTTTCACAATGAGGACATTGTGTAGTTTAAGTGTGGGGGAGGGAATTAGCCTCGCATATCCATGCATTTAAAATTTTGAGTCAGTTTTCCCCTTCTTGTTGAAATTTGAATTTGTAGAGTCGGTATCCTTAGTTGTTCCCCTTGTTTGTAACGTTGTGAACTTTTACAAATATGCATGATCTTTAAATTTTCTTACTATGACTTAGATGTTAATATTTCAAGTATATGTAGTGAGGATATGTTGGATTAATTAGAGGACTTAGGCTTGAGCATGTGGATTGTGACTAAGACGCACTAGAACCTTATTTAGACTACATGAATCACCACCTTGCCTCTTGATTATCATTTTGTCATAATAAATTGTCCCCGTCCTTTTTACAAAGAAAGAGAAAAAAAGTATAAAGGTAGTGAGCTCATAGTAAAAGAAAATCGGAAGAGCATGCGATGCCCGAGGTGTGAAAAATAACTAAAGGATCGATCCTCCATGATCAATTAAGCAAGAGTCTCATAATAGCCTGGATCATAAAATGGACAGGTTCTACCTAGAAAAATAATAATTTGGTCTGGACCATAAAATGGACGGACCCTGCGCCCAAAATGTAAAGGTGTAGAAAAAGTAACAGGATATAGGGGGTAAGGAAAATTGAATATGGTATGACTTGAGTAGAGATTGTTTGATGACTATTTTCAAACAATTTGGAACTTGTGCAGAATTATCATAAGTAGGAAGCATGTTAGGACAAGCTCTAGTCGCTTATTTAATTTTTCATTATTCACATTTATATGTTACTTGGGTAGAGACATCTTCGTTATAGTTTGGAGATTTAGGTGATTGCATCTGCGTAGGGGTTATCATAGTTCAAATATTAAGGGATACTTGGTACCATTGTTAGAGTTAAGCTAGTTTCAATGCATTACTTTGAAGTTTGTTTCTAGAGTCGGAATCTACGCCCGTTATTCTATGATACTACGTACCATAAGCCAGAAGTTGATTGATGACCACTCTGATTGTACCACCGTACTCGCTGAGCTTGCCAAGAGTCAGATACAGTTTACTCGAGGACGAGCAATAGTTAAAGTATGGGGGTATGATTGGCGGCATCTCGTACATCATAAGGAGTGGGAATTAACATCAACTACGGGCAAAATAGGCCACAAACGGAGCATAATGTCGTAATCTGGACTTCGTAGAGCAAAGAGTACAATTACGAGGATTACGTGCATAAGGGAGAAGACGCGGAAGGCGAGGAGCGAACACAAGTGAAAAAGAGGCGGAAAAATGGCACTTTGCCCCGGGCACGACCGCACCTAGCTCGCGCAGCAATCCGGAAGCAAGCCACACAGGGGCGCGACCGCGTCAAACACGACGCGACCGCGCACCACCTTCTGAGGGTGGCGCAATCACGCCGAAAATGCGCGCCCGCGCCTTCAGCCGCCACAGCACCGCGAGAAGCCCTAGTTCCGGGACTTTAGTTGGGCTTTTTACCTAAGTTTCATATGTATTTCTGGCTGGGCTTTCACACAACTCATTTTAGGGTTATAATTTAGGGTTAGCTTACTCATTTCTTATAAATAAAGAGAGCTTTGCCTCTCCCTAATCATCCATTATCTCATTTACCAAATTACATTTTATTAGGTTATTTAGCAATGAGCCAGGAGTAATCTCCTTAGACTTTGTATGGTTGGTTCGCGCCTCTAGGCTGATTCAATGTGAGGTTCTTATCCTTGGTTCTTAATGTTATTATGTCTCTATTTCTTTAATCTCTTGCGCGTAATATCTATTGAATTGAATGCACTTTGTAGATTGATCACCTAGGCTATTAGTTCGATTTAATATTGCTAGGGCCTGGCTTATCCTAGTTGGAGAAGCTTTCTTTCTTAGTAGTGTGAATCTCTACTTGGACTAGTTGGACTTGTAGGATAGGGAGATTAATGAGGTATAGGCGCCAAGGGCAATATACCTTCCTATTTATTCATGAACTTAATGCTGTCTAGGAGTTAGTCTTGATATTTTCAAGGCTAGGTTGGTAGGCAAGACGTTGTTAGGAAAAGTTGAACTAACTAGCAATATTAGTACATGGATTAAGGGCAATTTAGAAGACATATAGGAATTAGGAATAGAGATAGAACCTGAATAGAAGGAACCTAGGACCATTGAATCAGGCTAGTAGGTTAGACCAACCATATGAAGTGTTTTTCCAAATTAATCAAAACAATCAAAACAGTTTTCACAATCCCCCAATTAGTTACTTTTCACTAGTTAGTCGTTCTAATACCCTAAGAATGGAATACCTCCGGTTCCTTGTGGGATTCAACACCTACTTGCCACTCTACTTTTGTAGAGGAGTAAAAGGGATTACTTTTATTAGAGGGCCTAACGACCTCTCTATCAGAAAGCCATGTGGGGCTTGTCCTTTTTGCCTTACCATGCACGTACCCACGCTAACATGACGTGGGAATTCCATGCTACCTTCCGATACTGGTCTACGCAAGGAATATTAGAAGTCATTGAGTTCTCAATAGGGGGAAGAAGTATACCATGTCGGCTGCGGAAGTGAGAATTTGTTTCGTGATTACTACTGACCCGTCTCCGCTGTAGGGGTCGGACACTATCAGGGACAACCTCGGTATTTGGTAGATGACGGTTACAGGTTGCGGCCAAGGTCACGAGGAAGCGTACAACTATCACATCCCCCACCCCTCTCTCCACCTTGCCCACAAGGTCTAATCTATGTGTTTTTTCGGGCAGGGTGAGGTGAATAAAGCACCACTTCAGGATACCACTTGTTTGTGGGCATTGGCTTAGGAGTGCACCATGGTCCCGGATTGGGCGAGACTATTTATGAGGCGCTGCCACAATGTTCGGACAAAGCACGGCGGGAAGATAGCGATGGGTGGCATGATTACTTGTCTCGTCCAGTGGAAGGTGGATATCGACCACCTTGCGGCACCAGACAGTGAGGATCCCTCAGTTCTTGGGGGACATTAGTATGATTTGCATTGGCTACTTTAGAATCGCTATTTGTTACAGATTCTGATCGGTGGGTACCTTTGGCCTTATGGGCCTAAGGACATCAATCACTTCATACGACTCCCTCAGCAGTTTATCTACGGACCATCCCACACCTTTTTGCTGCCACCTTGCGACATCACATACCTCATTGTGGCGGATTCTGTTAGCCAATGCAGGTTGCTAAAGCCCAACATAGGGACCGGGCCGAGGCAGAGGCGCATGCCATAGCGGCCAATTTAGCTAACCAGGCGGGACCTAGCGATATCGGGACCCAAGTTGGCGGGTATGACTGACAGGAGCGTCTATGGTCTGATTTGGGCTAGATCAACACCACCGTGGGGTGTTATCTCAGTAGATTGGGGGTTTGGAGTTGCGCATCGGCGGGATTGATGAGCGGTTGCGAGGCATCCAGGAGGAGCAGACGCGGTCCCGCCAATATGTGAAGACCCGGTTCAACTATATGACGAGCTAGTGGGAGCAGTTCTACTCCCGCTATCCACCACCTCCACCGAGCCAGTGAATGAAGTCTACTTTTTCCCTTTCCCTCTTTCTTATGAGTCCTGTTTTGCTGCATTGAGGACAATGCTCGTTCCAAGTGTGGGGGAGGGAATACATTATCTGTATTGCATGTAGGTTGTATTGTGTGTTTTTGTGTGTGTCGGTTATCGTATTTCCTACTTGATTTTTTTTTGGATTCTTATAATGGTGTATGTACTTTGGATCTTTTTACTATGCTTTGGTTGTTGATATTGCAAGTGTGCTATGATGATGATATGGTTTGTTAAACTTTTGATCCTTACTTGAGCATGTGGACTTTGATTGGGTTGTATTTGGACTGATACTCTACAATTGCATAAGTCCTCATATGTGTGTGTTTCTCCTTGCTTGTTGTATTTAGAACTTTCTTCTGAATCTCTTTCGAAACCGCATTTAGGGTTATTATGCATGAAGTTTTATGAGGCGTTAATTTATCACATTGAAAATAAGATCTAAAAGGAGTACTTCTAGCGCAACAATTTTGTGAGTGTGCGATCTCCGAAGTGTGAAGGATCACTCCCGGTTCGAGTCTCACTATGATTGTCAGATGAGCACGTGATCTTTGTGGTGTGAAAGATCACTCCGGGTTCGAGTCTTTCCAACTGCATTTTCTTTTATGGGCTTTGATGTTATTTTTTATTTTTCCTAACTGGGAGAGAATAGGAACAGTTCTCTAGGTTTTGACTCATTTCTCTATTCCATTTTTCTCTTCGCTACACTTTTATTCTTTTGATTCTCTCCCAAGAAGATGAAGAACTAATCTCCTTGTTCACTTGTTGGATTAAAGCTCTCAGATTTGGATAGTTGTAAGGTTTCAAACCCTTGCGTTTAATTCAATTGAAGGTTTTTTTATATTTCTTGTGCATATTCTTATTGATTTGTGTTGATATCTCTAGTTTGGCCAACTAGGTTTGTTGATATTAATCATATTGCTAAACTAGATAATTCGATTTGAAAAGTCTTGTGTTGTGGTAGCAAGCATAATTTGCATAGACTATTTGCGAGTGCTTATTGTGTAGAATTATCAAATTCAAGTCCCGTATCCGACTATTTGTCCATGATATTGCATGAACCTATGCATCGTTCAGATTAATGCTATTGTGTTCTTGAATCTTGATATTTCTTGGTTAGAACTCAATAAAGGCTTCTAGGATAATTTGGACTAGTTGATTTATAGGAACGAGGTTTAGGACAACCAATTGAGTGTTATGAACGTGAGGTGTTAAGAATCTATGATCAACTGCATATCTGTTATGAAGATATCAGATGAGTGAAAGGTTTGATCCATCCTTCTTATTACTCTTGTTTGCCTACTTCGTGTTACTTATCACGACCCCCCCAAACCGTATTAGTTAATCACCCATAAGAATACAATGGATTACCCGACTCCCTTGGTACGATCCTTACTTACCACTATATTCTATAGGGTTAGTTTGGTAATTCTTTGACTAGACACGACGACTTTAGCCTAGTAAAAACTCCTAGCCAACGATCAAAATCTTAACCCAGACTTGAACAAGTAGGTGTTATACTTCGTCTTCTCTAAGTATTCTCATCTGAATTCCTGTGTAAGCACACAGTTAACCTAGGGATACAAATGTTCTATTTATATCCACAACACTAGACGAATAGAAGGGTTCGGATTTTCCTACACCTAATAACGAGATATGGACAAAATAAATACCGGCCCAGAATATAAATATTCTTATTCCTAAGATACAATATCCTAAATATACTTGAATGATTTGATGGAGATTTGATCTTGAACTTGGGCATTAAGGAAGATGTTTCCTTAATTGAGTACCATCTAGCACGCGCTCCACGAATAAGGGAAGTGTTGAAGCGGCTTATATATGAGAAGTGTGCATTTTTAGCGCACAGACGCATCGACTACACACTAGTCCATAGTTCTTCACTATAGCTATTACATAGAGCGCTCTTGACTTTTCAAATCTTTTTAGTGCTAGTTCATAGGCTTTTTTATTGAGAATTTGTAGTTAAAACCTTGATAACCTTTTCACTTGTTCCATGAGTCTCATATCCTATAGAAATAAGATAGACTATTTCGTCAAGTGCAATGAGTTTTATTATCATCAAAACATCAAGGAACACTTGTCAGAACTAAAATTCAAGACACGCATTTGACATGGACTTGCCTCAGCCATGAGTAGAATGTCATCTGCCAAGAACAACTATGAGAGTATAGGTACAACTTTTAAAATCAAAATCGGCTTCCATTCTTTGTCATTGATGGCATGATGATCTACAGCTCTGCAGCTCTTGTCTCCTTACTTCTGACTTCCTCAACTCTTCTCTTCAGCTGGTTCTTCTCTCTAGGGAACTCCAACAACACTCAAATGATCCTCAAAATCAAGAAATTACAGGTTTCCAAGTCCGGATCACACAATCTGTACAAAACAACCCCAATATCCTATACAAAATGTGCCAAAACATGTAGATGTGCTATGAAATAGCCCACATCATCGTGAAACTTATTATTGATCATCTTCGTGAAGATGCGAAGACTATAGACTGAGTACTATGTATACTTGCTCTTGGCTTTCTTAGCTTGCTCAGGAGTATAAGAGTGATCCAAGAAAGCAAGTTGCGTGGTAATGTGTGGCTCAAAGCCAGAATCTGAGGAGGATGAACCAAAAACCAATCCCTTTGCCATTTGATCCTGATTGAAGGCATTTTCCATTCGGACATCACTTGGATATGACAAGTGAAGACACCGTAACAAGAACCATCTCAACCCAAACAAAATCTTGGAAACCTTCGTTGTCAGCCTCACATCCATATCATGACAATGCAATACGAATGTGGTCACATGCGTTGAGAAGCTCGTATGAAGCTGAGTGGGGATTAGTTGAGATTCTTTCATAAAGGCCTCACAAAAGGAAGGATAGGTAGCCAAAACCCTGCACCCATTGCTTTAAAACTTATAACAAAGAACCCTTTGTAGTTCTCATTCATTTTCTTCATGGCACAGGCAAAGCCAAGAAAGTGCACGTAGGGGATAGATAGGTGCTTGCAGTCTTTTTAAGCTAATCAAATGTCATTTTCATCGGACATCTCATTTCCCCCCATATTTCTAAGGTTCACTTGGTATCCTCTTCGTGTAGATGCGCAGTAGAGAAAAATGCTCCGAATAACCTTCGGGAATCTCCACTAACAGAATGTTATGTGGAAAGTTTAGGCATGTATCTGTCATAGGCACAAGAACTCCAACTTTGCCTATAAAATAGGTCTCCATATAGGTAAAAGCTACAACTATCTCATTCAGGGGGGAAGGAGGAATATGCAGGCCCAACATGATCTCGTCTCCATAATAAGTTGACAAGGAGCTTTGAGTATTGGACGAGGAGGTCTGTTCCACTTCGGTGAATTCACAGTATGCTAAAACGAGGTAGAAAGTTAGTTTTATAGAGCAAGACGAGCATACACTTTGCGAAAGAGCAAAGGAGGGTAAACCTCAGGACGAAAGCACAATTCGTGAAGAGAAGTATTTTCGAGCCTTGGAAAACTTAGAAAAAAAAGAAAGAGATAAGTGTTTGGGAAAAGCTTAGTAAAGAAGGAAAAGCAAAGCGTAAAAGAGTAAAGGGAGAATAAGGGGATGGGCTCGCTTTCATAAGGAAGGGATATTCATTGTCACGTCATATCCCTTTGAAAAACGTTTTGCAAAGAGAAAATGACAAAATCCGATGAGATGAGACGCCTTGTTCAATCGTGTATTTTAGTACAAGGATCAACAAAGTTGTGCCTTGGGAAAAGGAGTAAATATTTATCCATTAACTCAATGGTGCATGGAACACTTTAAGGAATAGTAGAGACGATAAGTAAAATGAACACAGTCACTTAGAGAGGAAACCTGTAGAAATAAACCCGTTGTTTAAGTAAAACATCTACCTCTAGGTTTCCCTAGTAGGAATTCGAATCAGCTTGTATTATCACCAATGTTATACAAAAGCAATTTAGATCTCCATCTTGTTACACCACAAGCACCTAAGGTGCTCAAATTCATCTTCTCTAAGTATTCTTCGTCTGAAGTCCTGTGTAAGCGTGTTGTTAACTAGGGATACAAATGATCTATTTATACCCACGAATGGTAAGTGAATAGAAGGTTTAAGACATTCTAACCTAATCACGAGATATTTACAAATCAATAACGGACCCCGAATATAAATATTCTTATTTCCTAAGATACAATCCCCTAAAATATAACCGATCAATTTGGAGAAGAATTGATCTTCATCTTGAACACTAAGGAAGATCTTTCCTTAATAAATAAATTTACATTCCAACACGACCGTTAACCATAACTTGAAGAGAAGAGAAGAAAGAAGGTTAAGAGGAAGGGAAGAATGGGAAACAAAAAAAAGAGAGAGGTTGAAAACAAATAGAAGTCCTTGCAGAGTTGGCCTAAAATACGGTAGTATTATTTCCACGTTACTAACAGTAGTTTTTATATAACTGGCGGACAAAAAGTTGGTGGAAAATACGTATTTTTTCCACGGTATATGCAATAACTAATATGTTTAAAACTATATTTTTCATATTGATTCGCATCGTCGTATCTTACAAGATCGTGCAAGTCAACGGTCGACTCTTGAGGGCGTGACTGAGTTACCGTCTTACCGGCCGCAATATATTTGTTTGCAGACTTCCGAGATTCACTACTAATAAAAATTAATTGTAATATAGGCGTAAGTCTACATGGTTACGTGCTATGCGGAGTATCTTTCAAACTTGTATCCACACTTGGAAGCAGGAAATTTTGGAATTAGTCAAAACTCTTCTTCTTCTTCTTCTATATGTTAAGTGTTTTGAGTTTCCCTTAAGAGAAAAAAAGTGAGTTAAACCCGATAAGATCGAATATGGGTAATTACAGCGAGGCTGGGGTGTATTCGGAGCCCGTGGAAATGGATTCGGGTGAGAAGAGGCTGAATGAGCTGGGATACAAGCAGGAACTGCGTAGAGAAATGGTATTCCTTTGTTTTCTGTATGATGTTGATTTTGTGTGAGTTCGTACTAGTGACGGACGTTGGTTTGGTTGATGATGGAGGCAGACTCTTTTCAAGACGCTTGCTATATGTTTCTCGACAATCACGCTGTTCACCGGGATCACGCCGTTGTTCGGGTCAAGCCTGCTGTACGCTGGGCCCGCAAGTCTCGTATGGGGATGGGTTATCGTCTCCTTCTTCACTTGGTTCGTCGGGATTGCCATGGCCGAGATCTGCTCTTCTTTTCCGGTAACCTCCATTACAGCTTCCTAGCTTCGATAGTTAATTACCAGCTCTCGACTGATCCATGATGCTAGTTTCAGACTACAGGCTCGCTGTACTTCTGGGCGGCGCACTTGGCTGGTCCGAAGTGGGGCCCGTTTGCGTCTTGGTGCTGCGCTTGGCTTGAAACGATAGGGCTCATTGCAGGCATAGGCACGCAGGTACGCACTCTTTCGACCATTTATTACTGAGATATGATCGTCTCTTAGTAAGTTGTATTCCTGTTGGCTTGGCTGGGGATAGGCTTATGCCGGAACCCAGGTCCTGCAGAACATAATCCTACTATCGACGGGAACCAACAAAGGAGGAGGCTACTTCGCTCCCAAATGGGTGTTTCTTTGCATGTACATGGGCCTCACGCTCATATGGGCCTTCCTCAACACCTTTGCATTAGAACTTATTGCCTTCATTGACATAATATCCATGTGGTGGCAGGTAAGGCACCGGTTTTTCTTGTTTGTTGTAGCAAGCAATGAACATATATGTTGTGTTGTGTTGGTAGGTTATTGGTGGTGCAGTGATAGTTGTGCTTCTCCCTCTGGTGGCCCCGTCTAGGCAACCGGCCTCGTATGTGTTCGGGCACTTCGAAACGGCCCCCGCGACCACAGGCATAGCAAGCAAATCGTACGCGGTCATCTTGTCTCTCTTGGTGAGCCAGTACTCCCTTTACGGGTACGATGCTGCAGCCCATCTCACGGAGGAGACCAAAGGGGCCGACAAAAATGGGCCCATAGCCATCCTGGCGAGCATTGGGATGATCTCGATGTTCGGGTGGGCCTACATCTTGGCCCTCACCTTCAGCATCCAGGACTTCAACTATCTCTATGACCCCACCAACGAGACTGGAGGGGTCTTCGTGCCTGCACAGATACTCTACGACGCCTTCCATGGAAGGTACCACAATAGCGTCGGAGCCATTGTCCTCCTCGTCGTCATCTGGGGCTCCTTCTTCTTTGGAGGGCTTTCCATCACGACGAGCGCTGCTCGTGTGGTGTATGCCCTCTCCAGGGACAAGGGAGTCCCTTCTCCTCCGTCTGGAGGAAGATCCACCCGAAACGCAAGGTGAGCTGGTTGTAATCATTCACATTACTCAAAGTGGAATGTGTCACATATCTCCTTCTTTTGACACGAGTTAACATTAATCAATTGAGGCAGGTCCCTGCAAATGCGGTTTGGCTGTGCGCAGGGATCTGTATCCTGATGGGGCTACCCATCCTCAAAGTGAACGTCGTCTTCACAGCCATCACCTCTATCTGCACCATTGGCTGGGTGGGGGGTTATGCCGTCCCCATCTTCGCCCGCATGGTGATGGATGAGGATAAGTTCAAGCCCGGACCCTTCTACCTCGGAGGGAGGTGGAAGAGCAGGCTCGTATGCCTTGTCGCCTTCCTCTGGATCTGCTACACTTGCTCCGTCTTCCTCCTTCCCACGCTCTATCCCATTACGTTCAACACCTTTAACTACGCCCCCGCTGCTCTCGGATTAGTCTTGGCTTTGATTATGTTGTGGTGGATTGTTGATGCCAGGAATTGGTTCAAGGGCCCTGTTAGGAATATTGATTCCCGGAATGTGAATGCTCATGTTTGAGACTGCCTTTTACTCAATCATGCTATGAACCTAGTTTTATTTACTTGGTTTAAAGTTTTATACTATTATTAAAAATTCAATATCATCTTTTATACTCCATCTGTCCCTATTTATTCTTCTCATTTGTTCTTAACACGTTCATCATACTCCATTTGTCCCTGTTTATTCTTCTCATTTGTTCCTAACACGTTCATCAATGCATGTTTTACATTGTTAATATCTCAGGTTAGATATTGACTAAAATCATAAAATTTTAACATTCTTAAAGTACTCGATAAAACATATCAAATCAGACTCCACATTAATATGTTTTAGTTTAGATATGGAGAAGAAACGAAAAGATTTTTCATAACCGTAAACAATGAGAAAAACATACAGAGATGGAGGGAGTATTTGATTCTAATAATATCCTATAAAAAGTAAAATTATTAAAATAAATAATACACAAAATCACAACTGACAAGAAAGTATAAATAAATAAATAAATAACTATTTATTATTTATGAAAAATATTAAATATATTATGATATAATATGATATATTTTGATTAGTTTTATTTATTTATATAAATATAAATATCTATAAATTATTTAATTAAAATATACAAATATTGAATAAAACGTATACCATGTACGCGGATCAAACTAGTTTATTCTTCTTAACATGTAAATTAATTCTAGATTCTAGTTTTTTAATACATGCCATACTTTTTTCTTGATATACTATATCTAAGAAGTCAGAAATTAAGATGACACACAAGAAATAATCTTGACAGTATATCGGAGAGACGAGAGACAAGACAACCCACCTACATCACTTACAACAATACACAAATTTAAAATTCAGGAGTAAAAAATCATGCAGAACAGTAGTATCTATTTACCAATACATAAAAGCTGTTCAAACAAACGAACATGCTGAACTGTCACTTTGATAATTGTATAATGAAAAGAACTCAGATTCTTGTGAATGTAAAAGATTCATCTAAGATAATTATGCAAAGAACAAAGTATCAAAGAAAAGCTCATTCGGCAGGCATCCCTAATCTACTAAGCACAAGAACCATACATATCTGAGGTCAAAACGTTTTAACTTTAAGAAGAGTAAAAACAAAGTGGAAGCTCTGTTCCTTGCCACAAGCATGATAATATATGTACACGAAAATCAGGCAGAACTCAGTGGAAGGTCTGAATATTACATCTACCTGATCGTGACGAACTTGTTGGTACCATGTTTCGCCCAGTAAGTCCTCAAATCAATCGGGTTAGAAAAGTTATATCCTTCAGCCGCCAATTTCTCCAAAACCTTCTTAAATGCTCCCAAACTCATTTTCCTGCCAGCAATTCTGGCACCGCGCCGCTTTGTACTCATGGGCAAAGGATACTGCGACATCCCTGTCGTACAGCACGCAGACTGCCATCCACCAGACCCCCATTTGTAACACTGCTGAGGCGTCGCAGTGCACGAGCAAACCGGTATAGGGATACTGGAAATGTCCATGTTCATGCCGTTTATCACAACTTCAGTTACCTTTTTTTCACGGTAAGCTGATGCTGATGCTGATGCTGATGCTGAAGCTGAAGCGCTTGGAGATTTCTTCGACTTCTTTGTTTTAGGGGGGTTTGTGTCTTTTCCGATTGACCTCTTCCTACCAGGGCTGTTGCTATTCTCAGAGACTATCTCGTCTGTGCAGGATTCAGGTTGTTGGAGAAGTTGCACAGAGAGAAATTGAGCAGGGTTTGTCTCAGGGATGTAATTGGGGCTGTTCGGGAGCATGTCGAAGAATTTAGCCTCTCTGTGTACCCAAGCATCTCTCATGCAATTCATCTGGAACTGTGAGCTTGAAACTCCGCAATCCCTCTGATTGAACCCTCCATTGGGCATCATCTGCAGCCCTACATGGCTCTTAAGCAGAGGAGACTCGTAATATCCCCAATTTCGCATGTTTAGACCACCATCGCCATCCATTGCAGAGCTACAGAAGAACAAAAACAACCGAATAGAAGCAGCAGCGATGTATCGCGTATCCAGAACAATAATAAAACGCAATTCTAAATCCACACTCAAGTCAAACACCTCGGCAATTTAGCAATTAAGGTATAAATGGACACATTGTCAGGAACAAAAGACAAGCAGAAAGCTTTCACAAGGATGAATTATTGTCACTACATGCTATAGGGTTTCGGTTCGAATTGTATCGAAATGACCAAATCTAACTGCTTAAGTCAGAGATCTAGCTCCTCGCGGATTTTAAATCATTGATGGGGATCAGATCTCAAGATCAACTACTGATAGATTGGGGGGAAAATCCGAAGAGATGCACACAGAAAAGAAAACACGAGCTAGATCAATACGAAAAACAACAAGTAAAGGAAGAAAGAGAGAGCGAAAGAGAGAGGAGAGAAGGGCACTTACTGACGAAGGACGAGGATCAGCGGTGTTAGGGTTTTTTTCTTCAGGAAGAGAGAGATGGGAGGAGAGAGGAGAGAGAATAAAGCTCAAACCTAACGGTATAAAGACAGATGAATGTTTACTCGAGGAGGAGATTTTTTTTTTTACAAGAATTGAGTTTTTTTTTGGTTATAGGCTATAACGGGAGAATGGATGATCTTACGTTGAAATAAAAATAGTATGGCCCGGCTATCCATCGCACAATATTTTTATTAATTTTCGTATATACGGTCGTGATAGATAAGACAGACATGTTCGTGACGAAGGACAAGGGTTTGCTCGTGACGAGAACACTTGCATTACGTGACGAGCACTGCATGGTGACATGTCACGAACGATAAGACATATAGAGGGCGTGACGAGCAGTAGCACACATGGTCATGACAAATGTCCTATTTCATGGTAGGAGGTGTTTTTGATGTTCGTAAGTATTTTTATTAGTTCTAAATGGTTATTTAAGCTTTTTTATGCTATTTTTGACAAGAAAATCACATTAAATCACGGTGGTAGGCTTGCTGGGGTTGTAAGGGTGTTCGGCAGGATGAAGACGTACTTCTAATGAATGAAAGAGATGTATTAGGTGGTCTTAACAATGTTGTGTGTTATATAATGACCTATATTGAGATGTTGTAACATAACGTGGCACTTGAAATCATCCTTGTACTTATGTCTAGTATGTAGTTTACTTTGTATAGACTTTATGTGGTTTTAACATTGTTATGATATGTGTTGGAATCACCTATTTCATTTCTGAAATTCATAGTTGTTTACAGTTGTATTACACCCACAATGGATAAAAGTTGGTTACAACACACATACAGTTGTATAGCACAATGCCTATTCCACAACCCTATTTCAGAACCCCTTTTTTTCCACAACCCCTATAAAAGAGTGATTCTTATGTAGTTGTTTTCACACCCACAAGATCCACAAGCTCCATTCCACATTCATTAAACTCTTAGTAGATGGCTTCTTCATCATCTTCATCAGTGACATCAAATAAAGTGTGTCATTGCGGTTTTCCTTTAGTTTAACAAACCGTGGAGGGTCGGTGGAACTTTGGTAGAAGGTTCAAGGGTTATCCAGAATTTGGCACATATGATGTGAACAAACCAAATAACGAAGGAGGTTGCAATTTTACAGAATGGATTGATCCACCATTCTGTAAGCGAGCCCAAGAGGTTATTGATGAACTGTGGAAAGACAGAAATGCGGTAAGTGAGAAGAATGAAGGTCTTATGAGGTTTAATTTTAAGGCTAAAAAAGATATCAAATATTTGGATAAAGTTAGAGCGGTTAGAGACATGAGCCGTCTTAAAGATCGAAAGAGAGATTCTAACCCATGATTTCTGTTTTGTTTTATGAAACTTTGCAAGGAACAAGCGAATTGTCTTGTGAGAGATATGAAAGAAGAATCATCTTATTTAGAAACAATATAATGCTATTTGAAGAATGTACTATTTAGTAATCGAAAGAAGAATATTTTATCCGTTTTTCCAGGAAAATGGATATTTCCCGAAAAAAAATTTAGTTCAATCATTTTTTTCCTTCTCTATTCGGACCACCCGCCTACCCGGAACAGGGCCTATCACAAGAATTTTTTTTTATTTGGTCGGTAGCTCTGAAAAGAAAGATTGCCTATCTTTTCTTTCATCTCGGGAGAAATACGGTCGGTTGTCCAGAGAATGCCGACCCTAGTATCAAAGCTATGACGAAGCCTGATGAAATAGAAGAAGTGGATATGATAGATTATCCCTATGAAGCGGATTTTCGTCGAGACAAAAAAGTTCCATTTCGATACCAATAATCGCATTGTAGCGGGTATAGTTTAGTGGTAAAAGTGTGATTTGTTCTTTAAAAGTTAAGGGATCCTTCGATTTGATTCCTAATAGCCTTTGCTTTCTTTTCCTCTGGCTACTAAGATGTTTCAGTTCGCCGTCGCCTTATCTAGAAACAATGTAATCTTGTAACAGCAAGTGTCTTCATATTTTCACTCTTTTGTAGTTTAATGGTAAGAGAGTATCAAATTGAATGCATTATTATTAGTTGTACACCAATAACATAGTCATGAACCGAATGAAAATGAAAATAGCCCAACATGGAGTACCAGAACTTTAATATAAACAAATGAAAATGGCCCAACAATCCACCTTTTAATGGGCCATGTATGTAAAATGTGAGATATAGCCCAATATCTAGTTCGTAACGAGCAATGTAATGTCATTTGTCACGAATGAGGTGGTGATAATCGTCACGCACCACATCCTATACTGCAAAACTCATAATTAGGTTGTCGTATCAAGCCCATACCTCTGTTTGATGTGTCAATGGGTGAAAACTGAATTGAAAGGACTCGAAACTGCAAGGTTTGACCACTTATCCACCACAAATGAGCTTCATCTTCACCTATTTATACACCTACGTCTCACCATTTCCATTCACCATTTCATTCATACCATTTCTCTCCATTCCTACAAAAATGAAGAAGTTTTTCTTTTCAAAGTTTAAGAAAATGAATATTGAGAGGGTAGAACATGATGAGGATGATGAATATACTCATTTTGAGCATGAAGAACACATGGATCAAGGGGTAGATCCAAATACATCATATTTATCGGAAGATTACAACAAACGGATTAGTTTGAATATATATTTACCATTGTAGGGTTCCAACACTCTTCATTATGCCTTATATTGTGTTATGTTGCATTATGATCTAATAATATGATTTATTTCTTACGCTGCATTATGCTTAATTTTGTTAGTAAGATAATTTTTTATGATGCATTATACTTTTATGTTGTGTTATGTTGCACTATGTTTTGTTATGTTGCATTATGCTGCTTTGCACTAGACTACAATGAAGACATACGAATATAAACATTGTAAGAGTATTTGGCATTACATTTTAGTGTTATAAGATACTGGAAAGCTTACAATTGGTATTTCGTTTGTTAAACTATATAGATAGCACCAGACATGTACGAATCTAACTGCTCGTACTACCATGGGGATCAAATTTCTGGACAACCATATGTTCCTGATTCATACAAAAGCCTAGATCAAATACAACTCCAACCGTAAGGCTGGGACGGCCTACAACATCAAGTGCCTTACTTAGACTACACAATTGTTCCATAGAAACCGGTAGAATCCCCATCCGATTGGCCAATCCACAAATTCAGTCTTGGCTTCACGGATGATAAAGATAGCCCCCCCCCCCCCAGGAAAATTTATCAGCCAAGCTACCCATGCCAGAGTGTTACAGATCGAGGTACAAATTGCGGAATGGCCACCCCTTTAAACTCTCTCGCAGTTCGAGAACGTAGCTACCCCTGCACCTATAACATCTTTGGACTACAACGAGTTCTTCATCACAGATAAGGTTTTCAATGATAGAGACGACTTTATTGCATGGGCCAAGGGGGAGGAGCAAAGAAGCTTATTCATGCTTGTCAACTATAGGGTAGACAAAGGTACTAAGGAAAGAAGGCATGTCAGATGGTTAGCATGCCAGAGAAGAGTAAAAGCACACCAACCAAATCCCCTAGTGAGAAAGTCAGATCCAGAGTGAGACAGTGCGATTGCCCATTCCTCATGCAAGTGTTCGAAGAACCGCTGGACCGATGTAATATTGTTGTGCGCAAGGAAACACACAACCACGTCATTAGCAACAACCTTCACGGTAATGCATACGTTGGACGTCCCAGTAAGGAAGAGCTGAAGCTGATGAAAGAGATGGTTGAGGTTCATGTACAACCGAGGTATGTACTGGGGATGTTGTCCAGCCCAGACAAATGTGACAAACATTAAGCAAATCTACAACATCAATCAGAAGTTAAGGATGGAAGGAATGGAAGGACGAACCGGTGTGCAAGAGTTCTTCAAGAAGTGCAAGGAGAACGAATATTATGTGGAGTACACATCCGATCCTGAAATAAACAAGATCAAAGACGTGTTCTTGCAAGCCCGGATGAGATACGACTTCTAAGGGAATTTCCGTACGTTATTCGGCTAGACTCCACGTACTCGACTAATGTGTAAGCCCGTCTCCCCGAATTCATGTTTTGTATCGTGTCAGATCAATCTATGTTGTTTTCAACTTCCCTTTTTTGTACAGGTACGACAGTCCCATCTTAGAGATTGTTGGTGTCACATCGACATGGAAGAATTTCAACATCGCCGGAGCATTCCTTGCCCGCGAGGGAAATGGAGAACTACGCATGGGCCATAGAGCAACTTGCAAAATTATTCTTCAAAGTCAAACAACAACCAACTGGTGTAGTGACGGATAGGGAGAGGCTTCGTTGATGAAGCCAATATACAGTATGTTTCCAAACACGAAATTCTTGCTTTGCAGTGCAACGCAACATCGAGTTGTTTGCGAGGAAGCTCATCGACAGGGCCAGAGCGACTAGAGTGGCAAATGCATACAAGGACCTTTACTATTGAACCACAAAATCAGACTACAACTCCATGAGGGACAAACTGTTTCCAACTGGCGTGAGCTACCAAAGTTACATTCTCAGCGAAAACAATAGCAACACTCACTTGCCTATACATGCAACGACAGACCATGTGCCCGGTCAGCATATCCCGATTATATGTCTAGGTCAGATACCACTTGAGAACCATTGGGTTTTGGTAAGTTTATTACATTCATATTAAATGTAGTTCTTAGAACTTCGTTGTATTGTACTCGTAACAATTTCTCGATATCTATTTCTTTCACACCGGTTATCATTCATCCGAACTCGTCCCTTCCTCCACTGAATGTGTTGTGGAACTATCATCATGAACCTTCAGCCGATGAAATGGTTGTGCCTTTGCTTCCACGGTTAGGATCTTATCAGATTGATGCGGCAGATAGACATACACAAGCTAGTCGGGGTAGGAAACAATGTAGTATTCATGTAGATGTCGGTGACGATGGTGTTGTTTGACCATGTAATATTAAGTTTTGTAATGTTTGTTCATGTTTTTTGTTATGATTTCTAATAGAGAGATTCCATAAAATGTAACTAACGGTTATTAGTATAGATTTATTGATGTTTAGGAGCTTGGCGAGCGCATTTCCGAAGTCCGGCATGAAGAGCATACTATATGGATTTACGGAAGTTCGGGAGCGTTTATGGTACTACTATGGAGCTGGAGCAATGAAGTACCAAGAGAAGATGGATGTGATTGAAGACCCAGGAATGCCGGACAACGCGTCCCAGAGAAAGAACTGAAGAGAGTTTCTGCAGAAGAGAAACCGTGACCGCATACATCACTACCGCGACCGCGGCCAATGCATATAGAGAAGATCTGCAGAGGAGGAACCGCGACCGCGGACATCACTACTGCGACCGCGGTCAACAGCGTGCACAAAAGTCTGCAGAAGACTTAACCGTGACCGCGGGTGGAGCAACCGCGGCCGCGGGCGACAAAAGATATTAATGGGCCGAATTTAGATTATTTCATCCGAGAATCTTTTTGTTCCAACTAAATTATGAGCTTTATTTGTTTTATTTCTTTTATATCTCATTTTCCCAAGACATACATATGGTTTAGGTTTTATTGGGAAGAATTTTTCTCCCACCTTTTCCCCTCTAGCCTCCATCTTAGGTTTATTCATTATTCTTAGAGGTTATGATGAACTAAGTCTTCCATTGTTCACTTTGAGAATTGAAGCCTTGGATATTATTGCATTGTGAGTTTCTAAACACTTATGTTCTATTTCAATTGAGGATTGTTTTATTATCTCTTGTGCTTGATTATATAATTGATTGATATTGATTTCATCTAGGTGGCCAACTAGGTTGATTGATATTGTTCATATTGCTAGGGTTTAGATAATTCTATTTGAAAAGTCTTCACCTTTGGTAGCGAATCCTATTTGTATGAACTATTTGTGATTGTTTATAGGGTAGAGATATTGAATTCATGTCGAGTATAAGCGATTTGCCAATGGTATTGCGTGAACCTACTTATCTTTGATCTTAATGTTGTTTTACTATTGAATCTTGGGATTTCCTTAGTTATAGTGAGAATAAGGGTTTCTAGGACTATTTGGACTAGTTGCTATCTTAGAACAAAGAGTAGGACAACCAATTGAATGTTTATGAGCATAAGTTATTAGGATTGTATAATCAATGTGTTTATCCAATGTGTTGATTTCTGATAAGTGAGCGTTTCCATCATTATTCATACAACCCAGCGTCAGTTTGTTAGCATTAGTAGTTTAGTTAGAATTACAATACAAAACCCCCCAATTGGTTACATAGTTAGTTACATCGATAGAAATAAACTGTACTCAGGCTCTCTTGGGATTCGACCCCTACTTCCCACTTTACTAAGTAGATATTGAGTTGGGTATCTTATATGAGATAGATGCGAATAATTACACGTTCCAAATATTTGAGGCTCAAATATTTCGATGATTGAATTATCCATTGGACCTGTTCTTTTTATTAGGCTTAGGTGGATGACACAAAAAAGAATCTATCGATTTTGATTTTGATTATTAGTTTTTTAGACAATGAAACAACAATGTGGGCCTTTCTTTAACTAACCGAAAAACAGGCCCGTACAAAACGGATGTATGAATGGGCCTATTCCTCTTCCTCTGCAAATTAAATATGGGCCTTTTACATGAAAAACACCCGTTGTGCTTTCTCTTGTCCGTTCTTGGCTTTTAAGGGCCCAGTACGGTCATGTTGAGTATTAAAAGACTCGCTCGTGTCAAGCTTGTGTTTCTCAAGAATCGCTTGATTGCGCTCTTCCTCACATATAGTCATAATAGACTGTGAGAAATCAGAACTGCTCAGATCAAGCTTGTCTTTAGATAGACTCATTTGATTGAGTACACCCTCAGATAAGGAGAGAAAGGGTGTATAGGAGACTTTAGGTTCAAGAAGACTTACCTCAAAGTCAGGTTCAGGAGCTGGATCTTTGGTGACGAATAAACATTTCTCTGGTTCTTCTCCAACTTCCACCTCATCATCAGAATCACCCCATAAGGTGACAAATGCTTTTCTAGGTGGTGTCTAAGATCCGCTTTGTTCCTCCTTAGCCTCCACCTTTGCACTTGTGCAATCCTTGCCAAAATGTCCTTTACCTTAGCATTTTTAGCATGTGACGTGCTTGAGGTTTGTTGGCTTGTAATCTTTCTTTGTTAAGTCGATCTTCTTCTTAAAGAACCTTCTGACAAGCTTGGTCATAATAGCTATTTCCCGGTCTTCTTCATTGTCTGATTCATCGTTATCTTTGACCTTTTGAAGAACACATGTGAGCTTGAGAGCTACTCATTGGGATTCCTTCGATGCTAGCGACTCCTTTTGATCCCAGCTTCCTGTATTCTTAATTTTTCAGCAAGTACAGATACAACAAATTCTTTCATTTTTTTTGTCATTAGCATTATTCGTTTAGTTATATCAAATTTAGCATTAACTCCATGGATAAAAGCTAAAGAGAGTTCCCAGGGTTGTACCTTCAGTCCTGTGAAGGACATCTTGTCGATAATACTTGGAATCTAGAATGACAGTCTGAAACAAAATCGCTTTCACCCATTTTAAATAAATGGAAGTCCCTTTAGAGCTCGAATCGACGATTATTCTTCATATCCTCACTGCCGTTGTGCATATCTATGATAACGTTCCACATGAGCTTTGATGTGGGCAGTGACATGATTTTTTCGATGTCCGCTCGAGAGAGAGCATTTAGAATGAGTTGCTTCGCTTTGACATTCTTCTAAAGCGTAGAATACTCCATTGGTCCCCATTTGTATATGTCTATTTCATCCTTGAGAGTTTCTTCACATTTGTCAATGATCCTCCAACATTGATAGTCAGTTTGTTGGATATAGTGTCTAGTCATAGTGAGTCACCAGTATAGTTCACCCTCAGCTAAGATATGAGGCTTAGCTAAGGAGATTCCTAGGTTGAAAACATTTTTGTCGTTTCCCATGATTCAGACTACAGAGTAGGAATCAATGAAAAGGAGGGTCCAAAGCTCTGATACCAATTTTAGGTTTTTGACCTTCGTTAAGAACGGATCAAGTAGCTTTGATCGGCTAACACTTATAAAAGAGTAGCTCAATCAACTCGCTTAAGTATTTTCAAGATATGAAGGTTGAAAACACGTTTAAGCTAGTCTAAACTCCAAGATAAACACAACAGGCTAGTAAGCTAGTTTGTTAGAGTTGCAGAAAGGAGTTTATCTACAATCCTTTCAACTTAAAATTGTTAGATGATAAGTTCGGCTCATATGCAAGATTATCCCCAAGGTGAGAACCCTAAGCTTCTACTAAGATCGGGATAAAACTCACCACTAATTAGATTATATTAATCAAGAGTAATTACAATGATTCATAACACTCTATCTCAACACAATCTACGTTCAGCTCAAAACAAGTGATCCTCACTACTATCAAGATGATATAGACCACACACTAACCTCACACGACCTTGGCTAAGAGTATCTTTCCTCTAGGTATGACTCTTACCAATTCTCTCTTCCTTTCTCCTCTCATCAGGTGAGGTTTGCCCTAAGCACTCGACTCTCTATCTTTCTCTCTAAAGGGTTTAGCTCTCTTTGCTCTTCTCAGCTCTCGTGTGCCTAACATCACATATTGCACATATTTATAGCATTTCTAAACTTATTCTCCAAGTAAAGAAAATCCTATAATCTATGGAAATGAAGAAGTCCATGTTGGCAATCCGTGTGACCGATCCCCTCATGGAGAGCATCAACGACCCCACACGCATTTGTGCTTCTTCTCTTGAGTAACCGTTTTGTCCACGTTGGCAATCCACTCCACACCATTTGCTCTTCTCTAATTCGTCCAGCTTGGCGATGCCCGTTCATCACTATCCATAGGTAGAAATCACACATTTCCCTATCCTTAGCTTCTCGGCCTTCCCTTCACTGCTCCCGAATCTTCTACGCGCTGGTGTAGGATTCATCCATAGGACACTCTCTTTGGCACTTGATCACTTGTACACTCTCTCTGAGTTTGAAGTGCGATCCACTAACTCGTAGAGACTCTCTTCGCAATAGTTAGTCCTTCCGTTTTCACAACTCAATACTTGGGTCTCTATTTTCTTCGTTCTTTATTACTTCAACATTTCCTGGGGAGTCTCGCTTTCCTCGCTAGGCTCAAAGCTAGTCTCTAGTTTGTCCGCTTGTGTCAAAACTACTCCCCTAACTCCTAAAGCTATTCCTGAAAAGCTTATCATACACAATGGACATCAAATGCTATGTTTATCATCATCAAAACAAGCGGAACGTTTAAGCTATTCAAGCTTAAACTAACAATTTTAAAAAAAGAATTCTAGAAAAACCACAACCGAAATATATATCTTATCGCTTATATTCCTTGGTTATTATTGGATAATAAGTATCTTCTCTTTTCTCCAAATTTGTGTACATGCAGTAAATTTGGACTGATAGGGGATCATGAAGCACATTGAGGGATAGTGATCCTATATATTTTTGCACTGGTAAGACAATTTTCCTAGGATACGGATACCCGCTTTGATTTATTAAAGTTAAAGATAATAAATAAAAAGATCAACTACATCTACCACTTCTTGCGGTTATGAACACTAGTATAAAATAGTTCATCCATTCAAAAAGGCTTTCCTTCTCCTCTTCTTGGTCAAGCCTGAGAGTACACCCAACTTAAGTGTTTGATGTCTTTTCTTTATCATATTGAAAATCAAAGGAGTTTGCAATTGTATCCTATGATTCATAACGCTACATCATCGTTATACTGCGAGCCGTTTTTAGTGTCAAGGAGAGAGATTTTTCTCGATTCTACATTGACTTCGTCAAATCGTTCATTTGATATTTCTTTCGTACCTTTTTAATTATGATTTTATTATTTATTTGAATTGAATCAGATTACACATGTTAAAGAAAATTAGATTCCTAAAACAAATACATTCAATACCAAAATTAAGTACAATACTAAATTGTATTGAAGCAACCTGGCATGTCAATCATGATTATGATAGACTTTTTATGAAAGAAGGAGAAACTTACATGTGAATGTGATAGGATAACACCTCATATTTGTTTATGAATGTAATATGTTTCTTTCTTTTTTTGATACATGGATAACACCAAGATTCTTCAAGAAGGTGGAGGCCATCCCAAGTCATCACTGAGGATGACGGAAAAAAATTTAGTGAGAGTGCGAAGGAAAAGCCAAGGGTCTGGGATCCGTGGTCTAGACACCGTAGTCAGGTAAGGTAGCAATTCTCGTGGCAGCAGACGTGATAGTGAGTTGGTCTTGTAAATCTTGGATGTCTTGGTGATCTATCAAATTTGATGCTAGACAATCAGCACATTAATTTGCTTCCCTATGGAAATGATAAATCATGAAGCGTGGAATTTGGATAAGACGTCCGTTGATGTCTGACACGATGGTACTGATTTCCCATGGCACTTGCCATGTATTTGTAATAGTGTTGATGATTGTGAGATTATCCCCTTCAAAAATGATGTTGTTCATAGATCTGGAGGCAGAGTCCTTGATTGCACATAGCGCCTCATATGCCTCCCCCAATGAGCATGAAAGTTTTGTTTTATTTAGAAATAATATTTTACCTGAAGAATCTCGTGCAAGAAATGCCATAGTTGTTTGTCCTTGTGGCGGAATGGAGGCGTAAAAGTTTATTTTTTTCCATCCCGGTGGAGGCTTCGTCCATCGGGACTTCCATCGTCTATAGGCATGAGGTTTGGTTCTTTTGGTTGTATCATTATGTTGTTGTTGTGCAGTTTCCCAGTTGATGTACTCAAAGAGAGCCATATCTGCAGGGTTGGTTCTGGCGGTCGTGGAGTTGAAAATTTGTTTGTTACGATGTATCGAAAGCTAATACCAAAGGAAGCATATTTGTTCCATCTTAGTGTTTGTTATAAGAAATTTGTGGAGGTCATTCCTGAGTTTTGATGAGAAGTTAATGGTGTAAGAGTGACCTAATCTATTCTGAAATTTGGAGATCATTTGTAAAGTAAAAGGACATGTAAAGAGAAAATGGTGGTTGGTCTCCATGTCGGTACCACATAAAGAGCATAGTAGAGGGACATGATGAACAAAGCGATTGAGTCTTTCTGCAATGGGTAAGCAGTCTGAGATAGCTTTCCAAAGGAATATCCAAACTTTTGGCGGAAGTTGTCGCTTCCAAATGTGGTTGGATAGTGTATTTGCGGAGGGAGGTTGTTGTTGAGTGATGAGTTGGATTGCTGATTTTGTAGTAAAGTCGTCAGAACTAGAAAGTTTCCAGACACGCTTGTCTGGGATCTCCATGCTCGGGATGTAAATTTGTCTAATTATATCTACTATTGAAGTAGGAAGTATTGTGGCAAATTTTAGAAGGTCCCATTGCTTTGTGGGCAGAATGAACTGGCTTACTTTCATGTGAAAGTCATGATATAAGGGATTTTAATAATGGCTTATGCTAGTAGATGGGATCCAATTATTTGTCCATAAATTGATAGATTGGCTATTGCCTATTATTCATAATAAACCCTTTTTGAATGTCTGATAGAGATGAGTCAATCTCTAGAATTGCCAAGATTGATTCCTTTTATTATGGTAATCGAGGATAATTCTATGGCCAAGGTATATCTCCATAATTAAACGGGTCCATGGGTTGTCGGGCTCAGTTTCAAGTTTCCAGAGGAGTTTCATTTGTAAGGAAGTGTTAAGATGGGATGCTTTATGTAGGCCTAAACCACCACAAGTCTTGGGAGTACATATTTTATCCAAGCTAATAGTGGAGGTGCTTTGGAGTTTGGTTTGTTCCAAAAAAAACGCCTATTAATGTCGTCTATTTTAGCGCATACTCCCTGAGGGAGCAGGAAACTCTGCATTAAATAATTATTCATAGAAGAAAGTGTGGAATGGATGAGGACTGTTCTGCCAGCCATAGAGAGAGAGTTAGCTTTCCAAGTGGAGAGTTTGTTATTCATTTTTGCGATAGCGTATTCGAAGAACTCATTCGTAACTCTTTCGGAGACAATTAGAATACCGAGATATATTTCCAATGCAGTAGTTGGTCGGATGTTAAGAACAGAGGCAAGTTGTTGTTTGGTATGTGTATTAATATTTTTAGATGTTTGAAGGAAGATTTTGTGGTAGTTAATGGCTAGAGCCAATATATCTGTAAATTTCTATATGTGGACTGAATATAGTGCATATTACATTCCGTAGCATTCGCGAAGATAATCGTGTCAGCAGCGAAACTAAGGAACAAGATGCAGGAGCCGTGCACAATAAGTTTGATTCCAACTCTACGATTTGGTCTCTGATATTCTGTTTGGAGAGTGCGTGCTAAGTATTCCATGGCCAAAATAAAAATAGAGGGTGCAAGAGGATCACCTTACCTAACCCCCGCATTTAGGTTTGAAAACTTTTCCTGGGACGTTGTTGACCAGAACTGAGTACGACGCTGATATAATGCAAGCCATAACCGTTTTAATTCATTTGTCATCGAATCCAAAGGAATGGAGAATTTTTTGTATGAATGGCCATTGGATCTTATCGTATGCCTTTACCAAATCCAATTTATTAGCAACCCATCCTCTTTTCCCCTTACTCTTGCGATGGAAGGAGTGGAAGATTTCATGTACTATTAAAATGTTGTCCTGTATGAGTCGAGAGTTGACAAAAGCACTTTGGAGCGGATGGATTAACCTTGGGAGGATGGTACTCCGCCGGTTGGCCATAATTTTGGTGATAATTTTATAGGATGTGTTACAAAGATTAATAGGGCGATAATGATTGATTGTGGTTGGGTTGTCAGTTTTCAGGATTAAGGTTATAAAGAATTGTGCTGCTTCAGTTAGAATAGAGTGGGAATGGAAAGCTGCTTGAGTTTCATTGATGATGTTATTACCTACAAATTTCCAAAAGTGTTGGTAAAATTCTGCTTGGAATCCATCCGGGCCTGCCGTCTTATTTTTTGATAGATCATGTACGACTTTAAAATTTCAGCCGAAGTCGGCTAGTCTATTAAGAACATATTTTCCTCTTGGGTTATCAGTTGCTGAATAATATTATCCGTGATATTTGAGATGGCTATCATGTGCTATGGTTGAAATCGGAGTTCCAAATCCTTCATTATCAATTGCAAGATGTCATTTTGGCCGCTTATATTGATACCATTAAGGGTTGTGAAAGTTGTGATCTGTTGTTTAAAACATCTGATTTTAGCACAGGAGTGGAATTATTGTGTATTCTTATCAGCATTGAGGTTATACGTGAGTTTCGCTCGTTGTTTCCAAAAATTAGTTGGAACTGAAGAAGCTTGTTATATCTAGTGATGTGGTTATTGTAGAGCCTTAGAATATTACGAGTGTCCGGCAAATGTATATATATATCCTACAAATCCAACAAAGCTTCTTCAACCTTGGAGAGTTGTGTTTGAATGTTGTTCTTATGTTGGAGTGCCCAAAGTTTGGATTTCTGTTTAAGAATTTTTGTCGCATGTAAAGGGAATGCATGTGACTGGAGTGTGGAAATGAACGGGACCATGCCTCATCAACCAGATGGTCGTAGGACGGGTAGTCCATCCATGCATTTTCGAATCTAAAAGGGAACGCTCGGAAGGGTTCCCGTTGTCCAAGATGTAGAACTATGGTACAATGATCAGACTTGGTGAACGATTTATGGTGAAGGTCACACTTAGTAAAAAAAATTCAGCATGGCGTGCTGAATTAGTACTCGATCTAATCGTTCATAGATAGTAGATTGAAGGCTGGAAGATCTTTTCCAAGTGAAAGGGAAACCATGAAATGGGAACAGGAAGAGGTCATATTGTTGGATTAGGTTATGTAATTGCACAAATCACAGATAATGAGGCGGGACGCCTCCGTGTTTGTTGTTTGGGCTTAGGATGTCATTGAAGTCTCCCATAATTAGAAAGGGTTCATGATGCATAGTGAATAGGGTATCCATATGATCCCAAAATAGTTACCTGGTAGTTTTTACTGATGGAGCATAGATGAAGTATATTACGAATGAACGGTAACTGTCTTTATATTGTACTAATATAATATTCTTGTTATTGTAAATAGTTGTGATAAAAGACAACGCTATGGAGTTAGTAATTAGAAGCCAGAGGCCGCCTTTCGTGTTGTCAGCTGGAGAAACGTAGATACGTTTGAATCCGAATCGAGCGAGAAAAGCATTGGTGGTAGTAGTATTGGTTTTAGTCTCTGCTAAACATAGCATATCTAATGCATTAGTCTTTTTTATGTGATTAATTCATGTCCATAAATGTTGTCTATGCAACCCACGACAGTTCCAGTATGCAATATTCATGTAACTAGATATATATTCGGAACCAGAGCATGGAAGATCCACAAAGTATGTCGGATGAGAGCATCCCTAGTCGATCGACGAGGGACAAATTTAACAGCACCAAGATAATACGTGCAAGAGAAGTAACAAGATGAGGTTGAAACAACCCCCTGTATGCGATCCGTTGAGGGAAAGGCAAAGGCCAACCGGAAGTGTGCCCACAAGCCCATCTCACGGTTGTTGGAGAGTGTTGAGTTAATAACCTCACAGCCCACACTGATCAGTGGGTGGGCCATTAGAATGTAAATATATTTCTTGTTACATATACAACTACAGTTACTTAAAGTAACCTAGCAATATTACGTACAACTCAGAAGATGTTATCTTTTTTAACTACTTTGACGTTTGAGAAGTATCTGAGTAAGGATAAGAATGTTCTCTTGTCTTACAAAACAGATCCTCAAACATAAACTAGTATTAAGAACTCGACTAATTAGGGTTTTTAAGAAGAAACGAAAACATCACAATTGTGGTAAATTGGATCATAGGGCTGATGAATGAAAAAACGAAGTAAACCCATAAAAGAAAAAGAGAAAGTCCAAAGTCAACTTGACTGCAGACCTCTCAGATGCTAATATGTGCATAATAATATCTAAAGTCAACATGGGTAACATCAATCCAAGAGAATGGTGGTATGATACAAGTGACACCAGACATATCTAATCTGATAGGGATACATTCACCACTTATCAGAAGAGCAAGAGTGGCGATAAGCTCGTTATGGGGAACTCGTCCACCTCCAAGATTGAAGGTATTTGAGGTGTTGAGGTTGAACTCAAAGAAAGAGTCCACCCTCACCAATGTCATGTAGGGGTGAGCAATAATATCCGATCCGGAAATCCGCCGATTCGAAAGATATGTATCCTAAAATAGTCGTTTATATTTTATCTGTATCTTATCTGATCCGACTTATTTTTCCGAATACCCGGGCTGGATGCGGATCACGATATTTTTTTATGCCGGATATCCAAAAGTCCGTAAAGATATTTTATAATATGTTTTTAAAATGTAGAAAAAATGCATGAGTGATGACTTACCGTATATATTTAAACACTGTAAGACGTATAATTCATTGGACCATGGGAATTGTCATGGATAATTTTCCATATCCCATGTGTAATCAGCCCACATATATATGATTACTAAAAAGGAGCAGATGAAGGATATTAATGGAAAAAAGGAGACTAGTTTTGTCATAAAAAAATATTTCTAAGTGCTTATTTTTCTTTTCTAGAAAATAAGCATTTATTTGACTTGTTCGGTTCGTCCACCCAAGAAATTTTAGAAGTACTTTGAAGTACTTATTTACCTAAAAAACAGAAGCAATGAAATGATGCTTTTAAAAAAATCAGAAGTACTTTTCTTTTATTTTCTTTTACCATTTCACACTTACCACCATTTTCTATTTCTAGACAATAAGTATGCATTAAATAAAAGTATCAACAACAACATCAACACAAGTAAAAACATCTAACAATATTGGTGAACCGAACAGACCCGTCAATCTCATTTCACCATTCTTCTTTCATAGAGCGGCTCTCACGCTCTTCTTTTTCATATCTCCTCCCTTCTCAATTAAGGCCATGATGCTGAAATTTTTTTGTCCAACCCCTTTCTCATAAAGATAGATTTTCCTAATTCCCAAGTACGCTCATACACTCTTAGTTCGACATCGCTCTCGCCATCGTCAACAGTCAATTTTCTCCCACCATCAACATACGAACCACACACACTCCAGATCTAGATTGTTGACAAGTTGCGATCCATTAAAATAGCCGGGTACAAATCTGGAGCCATTACAAAAATAGATGAGCAAATTGGAACCGGATAAAAGGAAGGATGAGCAAATTGGAACCCCATAGAAGGAAGGATTTGGAGATTTAGTAACATTTAGTTATTAGTTTATATTTTATTACTTGTAGAACTGATTTAAAATCTTAAAAATCAATTTAATAAACTAATATATATCAACCGGATAATTTTGGATATTTGGTACAAATATCCGATCCGGATCAAAATAGTCGGATGTCCGACTTATACTAGATGGGATATGAATCAATGCTTGCCAAACTTAATATGTAAAGGATAGACATGTTGATGTGCAGTCGACACGCACGGTCAGATTAACATTTATTTTCTAACTACCATCGACCCCATAGAGAGACAGTGGGGTAGTAGTGAAAGTTAAAAGGTTTGGTAACAAATTGGGTTTTTAAGGTTTTGTATTACTTGTGGTGTTTGTCCGGCGGTTGTTGTCCTTCCGGTTGAGGCTGCTTCTCCGACTTCTGGCGAGTTGTCGGAGCCGGAGCGATGCCATCAACTGCAAAAGAAATTCAGAGGGCAACAACAATTTCACGATGACAACTGAGTCTTATACTTGTTTCTTTTGCCTTCTCAAATTACATTTATTTAGTGTGTACTGGTGTAAATTTCATACTGTAATGGCTTTCTCAAATATTGTTTGGGTTATCGGGCATCGGATTTGGCCCGGCTAGCGTGGCTCAGTCGCCAATTTCGTCACCTGGTCCTCCGTCGGCAATCATCATTTTTGTCACTCGAT